>NW_009920592.1:45797-46677 GCF_000696875.1 Nestor notabilis | reverse complement strand
CCATGCTGGCTGTCACCAACCACCTCGTTTTCGATGCCACACACTAAACCATGTCACATTAAACCAAGACTTTGCCAGGCACTGAGGTGAGACTGACTGGTCTGTAGTTCCCTGGGTCTTCCATTTTGCCCTTCTTGAAAACGGGACTTGTATTTCCCTTCTTCCAGTTGTCAGGAACTTCACCTGACTGCCATGATTTTTCAAATATGATGGACAGTGGCTCAGGAACTTCATTTGCCAGCTTCTTCAGGACCTGCGGATGGATTTGATCAGGTCCCATGGACTTGTGCACGTTCAGGTTCTTAAGATGGTCTTGAACCTGATCCTCTCCTGCAGTGGGCCTAAGGTCTTCATTCTCACAGTCCCTGCATCTGTCTTCCAAGACTTGGGTGGTGTGGTCAGAGCATTCGCTAGTGAAGATAGAGGCAAAGAAGTCATTAGGAACCTCAGCCTTCTCCAAATCTACAGTAGCCATTTCTCCTGAGAGTTTCTGGAGAGGGCCCATGTTGTCCCTACTCTGTCTTTTGTTTGCTATGTACATATAGAAACCCTTCCTGTTATCTTTCACATCCCTTGCCAGATTTAATTCTAACTGGTCCTTCTTTCCTAACCTGGTCCCTAGCCTCTTGGGACAATATCCCTGTATTCTTCCCAGGCCACCTGTCCTCACTCCCACCTTTTGTAAGCCTCTTTTTTCCCCCTAAGTTTCCTCAGCAGTTCCTTATCCATCCATGGAGGTCTCATGGCTCTCTGGCTGCACTTCCTTCTAGTCAGGACGTAACACTCCTGAGCATATAGCAGGTGATCCCTGAACATCAACCAGAAGTCTTGGGCCCCCCTGCCCTCTAGGACTATATCCCATGGAACCTTACTAAGCAGG
>NW_009920592.1:26126-45679 GCF_000696875.1 Nestor notabilis | reverse complement strand
CAGCCAAGGCTGCCCTGGAGTGTCACATTCCCAACCAGCCCCTCCCTGTTGGTGAGCGTGAGGTCAAGCATGACACTTCTCCTTGTCGGCTCCTCTATTACTTGGAGGAGGAAGTTGTCTTCCACACAGTCGAGCAACCACAGAGTCGAGGAACCTCCTGGATTGCTTGTGCCGGGCTGTCCCATCCCTCCAACAGGTATCAGCATGGTTGATGTCCCCCATGAGGAGGCTGCTCCTGTCTGTAGAAAGCTTCATCTACAATGTTTGCCCCCCATCATTGTTCTCCCTTTGACCTTGACCCACAATATTTCTGTTGACTCATCACCTGTCCCCAGACAGAGTTCCATACTCTCCACCCTGTCACTGACATAAATAGCTACTCCCCCTCCCCGTCTGCCAGGCCTGTCTTTTCTGAAAAGACTATAACCTTCCATTCCAACGCTCCAGTTGTAGGAGCCATCCCACCATGTTTCTGTTATGCCAATGATATCATATCCCTGTAGCCTTGCGCACATCTAGAATTCCTCTTGCTTATTCCCTATACTATGGGCATTTGCATAGAGGCACCTGAGGCAAGCTCCAAATGAAGCTGACTCATTGGCTGGAGCAGCTGAAACATCTCTGAATCGCTCCAAGCATTTATTACAGGTGCTGGCAACTGATTGGGAGTGTTGGGATGGATCGATGCCCCCCTCCCCCAACACATCCAGTTTAAAGCTTTCTTGATCAGCCTGGCAAGCCGCTTACCAAAACAGCTCTTACCCTTCCTTGTCAGACCAGCTTCATCAGCCTCCAGTAGACCTGGCCTCCCAAATAATTTAGATTAAAATTATTTAAATTAGAATAATTTAAAAAGCATCTTAAACTAAGTGTACGCTGCATTTAGTACTGGAAAATTGGATTACTTTTTATTATTATTTCTCCAGATAAACCCTATTTCACAACAAAACAGTGTACACATATGCACATATGTATGTGTGCATAAATATATATACAATATTGCTTATACAGCTTTCATCATGGGATAAGATTTTACTGTATGAATCATGACGAAAAGATATGTCTGAAACGGCACACCAGAAGAGAATGCAGGATTATTCCACTCACTGCCAGCTGTTGCTGCTCTCCTATTCAAAGGATAGACGAGGCTTGGAGAAGATTTTCTTTATTGTTCTGAAGCAGTTGGTTCTGAGTGTAAAGAAAACATCATGCTAAGCTACCAGGAGCAGCACTCATTCTCTGGATTCAGGTTTGCTCTCAATTTCCAAATAATCTAAGCATTGTGCACCACATGCTGCTTCAGGCCTCTGAAAGGACTCATACTGGTAACATCTCCTAACACACTTATCTTATTAGTGGTCTGGGCTTGTCGATCTTTTACTTCTGTTTCTAATTTTGCATGCCTGCCACAATAAGGCAACCAAGAAGTCTGCCTATGTCATTAACGTGGGGTTTTGTGCTTTTTTTTAGGCAGGAACACTCAGTTTTTCCCTCAAAACCAAGTGAAAAATGGTATAATCACTACAAATTCTGTCACTGTTTCTCAAACAGTGTCCACAGATGGAAAACAAAAACAAATGAGCTGTCAGCATAAAACTGAGAACAACAGATTGAACTGGTTTTTGTCATCTTCAACACAACTTCAATTTCTGAAAAAATTACTTGGAAAGGTATTTAGATCCTATCCCCAGAGGTGGCTATTTTTCTATGTCAGTCAGTCACATACTCAATGTACTATGCCAAAAGCCCTCTGTAAAGCGTCTCTTGGCAATGGTGTGGATGCATTAGGAATACTATGTCTAGTTTCACTTCCCCTCCCTCTCTCTCTCTGCCCCCCCCCACCCCCCGCCTCCTCTTTGGTTAAGCAACATAAGGAAGTTCGGGTCAAAATCATCAGGCATTTAGCTGACATGATCTACATGGAGAAGCTAAGGGAATGTCTTGTTAAATCTTGTGTAGAGAAGGCAAACGAGTGCTTGAATGACAGCATGCAATTATTTGCAGTGTTACAAAGATAATGGGTATTAACTCTATTTGAGAAAATACATGAAGGGCTAAAAGTCACAGATTGTGAGTAGGAAGGTTCAAGTTGAATCTTTGGAAAAAAAATTCAGGGACTGCACAGTTCCCTTCCTTGCAGGCTTTCAAGATTTGGCTAAGGAAAGCCATGAGCTGATCCTGCACTGACAACTGTCCTACTTTAAGCCAAAAGTTGGGATAGATGACCTTAAAGGTACCTTCAAATAAAAATTTCTATGATTCTATGATTTTTTCCCCTCCTGATTTCACAAGACTGTGTAAACTTTTTATTATCAGTATAATGAAGCTGTGGGAGAGAAGCTAGACTGCAGATGAAAAGACAGCCTCTGCGACTTTTAGTTAACCCTTTAAATATTGTTTTCTGAGAGAATGCTCAGTAGATGGTAGATGAGCTTTAGTTTTGTTGGATGTCAAGTAAGACAGTAACAACCCAATATTGCAGCTATGCTGTTGAGCTGTTTTCAGGCAATTTTTTTCCTGCTAGAAGGAAGGAGACATACTGCAGCTAGTCATGCTTGTTCCTGCTGGAATGAGTTCTCCCATTTTGGTAAAACTGGAATTTGTGATCTTTGTAGCTGCAGTGAATGCTCTGTATTGTCAAAGGGGAAAAGGTAGGTCTATGGCCTGAAGCTGCTGCACTCTCCACCAGAAAATGCATCTGTTTGTTCATTTTTTGAGATTCCAAATCATAACTTCATCAGTCGTACCCACATAAGCTTAATCATCACTACATCATCTTCTGCCACATCTCATTCATAGTGTGGGGATTGCACATCAGTAATCTATAAACTTAATTTTTCAATTAAAACTGATCTGGTATTCTAAACCTGGGAAGAGCTGGAGTGAAAAACAGATGCTTCTCACTTTTTTCCCAGTACACAATACTTCTCTAGAGAAGATACTTTAAATGATACAATGAAGGCATTGTGCAAGCTTCCTATCATCCTAGTTTTTTAAAAGTTTACCATACTAAAATGACTTCAGTGCTCACATTGCCAGTGTAGTGCCTAGAGTCCCATTTTAATTTCTGAATCTACCCAGCTGCAGATATTGGAAACGGTTGAGAGATTTACAAATCATAATACAAAAGAAATTAAAGTTGTTACCAGTGTAAAAGTGGAATAGAAAACTGGTTTAAACTTTACAATGTTGTGGTATAAAAAAAGGCTTTAACTTTTCCTAAGCCTTGCATCAAACATCACTAAATAGCTGGAAGGAATAAACACAGGAGATATTTTCCTGATGAAAAACATAAAATATCAGAATCAAAGAATAGATTTTGCTCTCCGAGTAAATGTCAGAGAGTCTTTACCAAACAGGAAAAGGAAGTTTTCAGAAGTGGAATGGGTTGCAAATGGCCAAACTTCAGGATAGTCTCGGAGACTCTTCCTGGTGACTGCAGTCTCTTTCATCATTTTGGTTGGTTGTGTGTTATAGTTTTAGTTTTTATTACCCTTTTAAATTCAGTGGAATATTTAGTATGTAAATGAAATGTGTTCATTTCAACAAAGCACTGGCAGTGACAAATTGCGTCTTCTGTTCCCTACTTCCATTACTCTTGCAATCAACTAATTTCTGCCAGTCCTCTACACTTACTTGGAAAGCAAAGGTGGGCAAGTTGCTTTCTAGAAGTGTCTCCATTTCCCTTTATTTATTATTTGGGAGCAAACAGCAGTTATATTTCCTACTATCACAAGAAGACTGTTGATGAAAAATGAGAAAAATCATAGGAATATTTTGTAGGAACCAAAGTATCTCGTATCTGAAGTACATATTCTCTAGTGCTCACTGAGAACAAGACAGAGAACCTACAATCTTGAAGGAAACGGTTTCTCTAGGGAAACCTATCCGGAATAACAAATGTTTGTTCAGGGAAAACAGAGTTCTAGAACAAATAAAAAAGTAAGACATATACAGCAATATACATGACTTAAACAACACTATCACTGATCATATTTATAACAGATAAGCAATATTTAATGGTAGATGTGAAGGAAAGCTTGGAAAGGCTTGGAAATTTTATGGGATACAGAAATACCCATATTTAATGTAAAAAATGCTTAAAAATAACCTTTGGGAAGGATCTTAAACTTATGCTTCAGGGCAATCACTGCCTCTGACCAATTACACTGAGACCTGTATGTGGTGGTAGATGAAGAGGTGAGGAAAAATATGAAGTTTTTCTACTGAATTCTTCACACATTCCTCTGAAGTCTGGTTCCAGTACAAGATCATACAGAGAAGATGAAGCTGAGGTCTGAGGTTCCTGTGTTCCATTTACTCTCCCCCAATTCTCTAACATGAAAACAAGTACAAAGAACTATGCATCAGTATTAAAGTTATTGAAAATAATAATAATGCAATTGAATATAATAATGTAAACAAAAGTTTTACAGCAATGCTCAAAAGGTGAGGAAGTTTATTTACAATATTTGTTTGTGTCTAGCATTAGTGCTTCCTACGATAAGGTCGCTTCTATATGAAGTAATTTAAGTGTACACAGTTGAAAAAAGAAAAAAATCTGCTTATGAGACCATGGCAGCCATTACCTGGTACTTCACTGCAGTAGCTTCTGAAAGGAAAATGTTATGCCACTGGGATTAGTTCTTAAGAAAAGCACTTAAGAAAATCTTAAGGAAAAGCACTAATTCTCCACTGCAGATGAATAGAAACTTGCTCTTTAGCTGTCTCCTGTACAACTGAAATTGAGAAACCTTCAAGAAATAATGAAGCATCTCAGGTAAAACCATGTACAGAAAGAATATTTAATTCCAGTGGCATTAATATACATAATTCATGACACTTTGGAGAAATTGTAATAGAATTACATTGTATGCCACTTTCAGATATAGAACACAATACCTTATGATTTTCAATATGGGTAGAATAAATAATACTTGAAATTACAGAAGGTTTTTATGGTAAAAAATATCTTTCTTGTACTATTATGCTGTCAGATGGACTTATTTATATTTATTTATTAATATAAAATTCCAAGGTGTGTCTAACCACATTCATGCATATAGGCACACACACGCACTTCTCAAAAATTGTATGGCTCCCCTAGAGACTAATTCTGAACCACCCATTTTTAACACTAAACCTAGATGGAAAAACATTTTTTATTATTATTCTGGGCTGCAAAAATGACCAATTCACCCAAATAATGCCCTTTTTACCCCATTCTCTTTCTCTTGCCCTTGTTTGTGCTCTTCTCCAAGAAGTAACAATCTGTACCTCTGAATGACAATGTGAAACAGCTCATGCTAAAAAAAATTAATTAAATGTTACAGTGAAGTCTGTTGTTTTTCTCAGCTGTACTTTGTTTTCTCACTTTTTACATGCAGAGTGTAACAAAACCAAATAGCCATAAGCTATAGCATACCTTTTTTAATAAATGTCCTTTAAAACCAACCAACGAAACAACCAAACCTTTAGAAATTCTGTTATTTCATACAATGACTTCAAAGATACTGTAATTCAAATTCTTTATGTTCTTTGTGTCCAAAGTTTATGGACAAGTGAATGCAGTTTAGAAGCATTTTAAAATAGAAAATAATATTTTCCCTTATTTTTTTTATATTTCTTGTGACTATTTTGTATGGTAAAAGAAATTGAGCATATTCATTTAACTATTCAAAAATACCCTCGATGATTGCAGTAAACTGCCTTCCTGTCTGGGCTAGCAATTTTCATATTAAGACCAGATTTTTTTAACTTGTAGAACATTTCTCAAGACACAAGGCAATAACATTTCTTGTTTGCAAAATGCCACTAGGTTGGAACTCTGCAAAAAAGTAAATAAAGGATTTTAAACAATAAAAAAATTAGACATTTTCAACTGTTACATTATATGAGATGTTAATTTAATACAACCAAATAGAGAAACCTTTTTAAAATTATGCTGTTATTTTTATGGTAGATTTATTGTTATTTTTGTGGTAGATTTATTGATTTATAGATTTATAGTGATTGTTTTGTCAACTATCACTATAAAAAGGCAAAGTCACTGTTAGCAATATGTGTGTCATTTGTGTACATGCACTCAGAATATGTATTTTAGAAGGAAAAAGAAAAAAAGAATGTCATATCACTAAGTTTTGAATCAGTAATAGCAAAAATATCAAAGGTGATGTGTATTTGAATGACTTGGGAAGCAGGCTTTAATATTTCATATGTAATACTGAACAAATAAGCAGCACATTACATCTTAAAGCACTGTGAAATTTTAGATCTTCTCCAGGTGCTGGATTTTATTTGGGCATGGATGTTTTGGGTAAATTTGAATGAAATATTCTTTGTATGTGGCTAGAAAAACCTGAAGTGTTTTTTAAAAGGTTTGCTTAAAAAAAAAAAAAAAAAAAAGAATATACCAATTGGCAATAGCCATTCAGATACAAGCTTTAAAATGGTTTTATTCTGAGACTGGGCAGCTGCATTTTGGTTTTGTGTGTGATTATTTTTCCTACTAGGTTTTAGTGCTTCATTTCCAGACACTGCTGTCTGCATTTTTGTAGACAATGTTAATTCTCTAGCAGATTTCACTTCACTGTTGAATTTTAGAAACTTAAAATGGTAAGGAGAGTGGCAATTTTAACTAGATGCAGTACTACCATCGTAAATATCAGTAGTAAAATGAGAGAAGACAGGACATGCATCTAATTATAAAAAATGGTAGCCATGAGTGGGATATGTTTCTTAATGCCTTGCCTTTCTCCATGCTCCACCTTTACAGCCTCTTACCCTTTGTATTTTTGTCCTATTTCTATTTTGTTAATTAATTGACAAAATGCCTCTGTAGGTATTTAAAATGATTTGATAAAATGTTTGAATGTCAATATAACTATCCACTTGAGTGACAGAATGATAATTTTTGTCTGCATTTGCCCAAGGAGCAATAAGGCATGTATTAATGAAAACTTATTTAAAAGTATGCAAATTATAAGCACCAAAGCTTCTTCTCAACAAGATATGTCTAAAACATTTCAGAATTATAATTCACTTGGAGAACTACCTTTTTAAATTACATATTAACATTTTTATGGTTACTGTTCTGATGTTAGTTGAAAGTGTAGAGATACATTAAAGAGTAACAGCATATGCAGTTTATTAAATTCACTGTTTACTTTATATTAGCACATAGCAAACAGACTCCCTTATAAGCTTGTCACATGTATAAATGAAGAATTTCACTGCACATTCAGAAAGTAAGAAAAATACAGGACATGATCTGCATTTTTACTATACTACTTCTTTTGATAGTATTACAGTTAGTATTTTTCACATGGGGACACAAGAATTTGTTGTTATAAAATTGAATAAATGGTTAGAAATTGTCATTAACATAATTACCTGTTTTTATTGCTCTAACAGTAAAGTGGTATTTTACTTAAATGAAGCGCAGTGTAATGAAAAATCACACTGTCGTGGTTCAAACCCAGCCGGCAACTTGGAACCACGCAGCCGCTCGCTCACTCCCCCCCTTTTCCTTCCTCCCCCCGCTCCCGGAGGGATGGGGAGGAGAATCGAAGGAATGTAACTCCCACGAGTTGAGATAACAGCTCTCCAGTAACTAAGGTATAATACAAACCACTACTGCTACCAGTAATAATGATAAGAGGAATAACAAGGGAAAAGGACACAACCGCTCACCACCCGCCGACCGATACCCAGCCCGACCCGAGCAGCGATCTGGGCCTTCCGGGTAACTCTCCCCAGTTTATATACTGGGCATGACGTGCTGTGGTATGGAATACCCCTTTGGCCAGTTTGGGTCAGGTGTCCTGCCTCTGCTTCCTCCTGGCTTCCCCTCCTCTCTGGCAAAGCATGAGACTGAGAAAGTCCTTGGTCAGAGTAAACATTACTTAGCAACAACTAAAAACATCGGTGTTATCAGCGTTGTTCCCAGACTGAAAGTCAAAAACACAGCACTGCACCAGCTACTAAGAAGGAGACAAAATGACTGCTGTAGCTGAACCCAGGACACACACACATATCTATATGCACATTTATAGTCATAATAATTATACACGGAGTGGTACAGGAACATGTTAGTATGCCAACTTTATCTAACCATTCTTCATGGAAACTGTATCAGCCAACTTAAAAATAAAACTGTAATACCTGTGTGAAACACTTTCTCCTGCCAGCATCAGTGAAATGCTCGATGCTGTTATGGGAGGAATACAGAAGGAGAAAAAAAACATTGTGCCACTGTATAAATCACAAAGTGGCCCATAGCTTGGATACTGTGTGTACTTCCTGTCCCCTTGTGTCAGTAAAGACAAAATACAAAGTAAAAAGCCTGGAAAAAGGGCAACAAGGATGACCAGAAGTTTGAGATGACTTCTGAAGGAGGAAGTACTGCAAAACACAAAAATCTTTAGCCTTGAAAGGAAGGATCATGGGGCAACATGGCAGTGGACCACAAAATCAAGGAAAGGATGGTTTAGAATCAGCTTTTCATTCTCCTTATGCACACTAGAATAAGGGAACATGAGATAAAGCAACTGGGAGCAGTGCTTAAAGTTAAAAAAGGGAGGACTTTTTCATTCAACATTGTCTGCTTGCCGAATGGTATTGTCACATAACAGCTGATGTTGGCAGGGACCTCTGGAGTTCGTTTCCTCCTAAGAGGAGAAGTTTATAATGGTTTAAGGGCAGACTGTGTACATACTTAGAGACTCACTGATTTCTACTGAACAAACCACAAGACACTCAGGAAATACCATCTGAGGGAGCATGGGAGAGTACTGGAGGACAAATATTATGCATACACTTTTTATATTCTTTACTGCAACCCACTTATGGCCACTGTTGGGAATAGCATAGAGGGTTAGAGGGTTCTTGGCTTGAAGCTGTACATCCATTTTTGTATTTTCACGTAAACCTAATACATACACACAATACAAATCCTAAAATATTAGTACTTTATTAAATGTAAAGAACTATGCAGTTGATTATGAAATCAGCAAGTCATGCAGAACCCATCTCCTTCTCTACGTACAAATGGAGGAGCATCTGTTTTCACACAATAAAGACAGAGAAAGAAAGATTACCACATACATATTCATAGCACATATGAAAGTAAGAACCTATTGTTTTATGACTTGTCTGTTTTAAGACATTCTGATGTTCCACTGGAGTCACTCCTTCTATATGATAAAATCACTTTCTTCTTACATTTATCTCAGTGCTCTGACAGACTTAAATACATTGGTCTGTGTAATGTGTACTCTGCAACTTCAGTCAGACCTTGCAAGCTGTCTATCAACTGCTAAATAAAATGAAGCTTTTCAGTTAACAATCTTCCAACAGAAACATGCTTTTTCTGTTACATGGCACATAAGACCTAAGTGATTGTCAAAATAAATACCCTTAAATCACTCTTTGGGTTGATGGGCACACAGCTGAACAAATGCTCCACATGGTAAGCCTTTTGAAGTGCAGGAGAACCTTTCAATTACTGTCTGGATGCGTTCCTGTGTAATGTGCTCTAGGTGGCCCAGCCTTGGCAGGGGGGTTGGACTAGATGATCTCCACACCTCCCTTCCAACCCTAGCAATCCAGTGATTCTGAAAAGCAGCTGAAAAGTGCTGGAAAAAATCTTCAGTTCTGAATGTATTCAGAAATAAAGTAATCAAATACAATCTGAAAAGCAGATTTAAAAAGCACTAGTCTCTCTTTATGAATTGAAGGATAGCATCAAACTTACTCATGACCCTACATATTTCTCAGACCAACAGTTATCTTATACCACTAAATACATTTAAATTCTGGAAAAAGATTACTCAAGAGCAGATCACGGAAGACAGAATGACATAAAAAAGCACCTCTGTTTTCCCTAACAAAAGCATTACAAAACCCAAATGTGCTACAATGTGCTGAAAAAGTACAGTGAAGCTATAATACTCAAGAACTTAATCTAAGTACCTAAAACACACATTTGAAAAAGGCTCAATGCAAGCATGAGTGGGGAAGGAGTAATATTTTAATTATTATTGGTTTTACTTTTCTAAATCCCAAGCCAAACATGCCAAATGGTCTGGGACCAAAAGATGAAAAAGTGAGGATGAAACAACCGTGGCTTAAATATAATGAAAAAAATCTGAGTATTTAATAAGGAACAGCTTCTTTTCCTCAAAATACTTGGAGAATATTATGAAAAGGCTTCAGAATTCCTATTATGTACTTGTTATATCAACCATATGTAAGTTGGGTTGAATGTCTTCTGAAAGCCCCTCTGAATCCAATGATAGCTTTATTATTAATTTGCTAATTTATATAGTGTTCATTGTTGTGGCAACCAGTTCCTTTAATTAAGAAGACTAAAATACAAAAGAAGGTAGGTGGGCATGCTTTCAGATGGTAATCTGTTTCCTGAAGCCCCGATTCAGTGGCAGTCTGCCCAGGACAACTGAATTACAACTCCCAACACCCTTCTCATTTCCAGCCAGTTGTTTTAATTTTAAACCAAGGGTTTGAAGACAGAAAGATATTTCAGCTAACACACAATTCATGGGCTATCCCAAAATGTATTTTTCATATTTATTTCAGGAAGAAGACTGTAGAGTTGTTCATGTAATTGGTTCCCACATAATTCAAGAAAAGTTGAACTGTTCACTATACTACTGGGTAAAATACCACATGCATCGTAACTGAAGCTGGCAGTGCTGCCCGCAGTTAAGTCAGCCTGACATTTATCCATTACTGGACACTTTTCATTACTGGCTCTTTCCAGTTTTATCAAGCACAAGCCATCCCAAGCCAGATCCACAAAACAAGGAGACTCTAAATGATACCGGATTTTTGTGTTTCCTCCTGCCCATTCCATAATGAGTGTGTAACAGGCAGTTAAGACTCCTTGCTCACTTGGATATCTGTGGCATTTTGCTAGGGTAGAAGCTATTTCTCCCTTTGTATTTTTCAATTATTCTGCTTTTCCCATCCTCCATATCAGTCCTGTTCTCCAGCCTGTACATAGGTTTTGTTCAGACTGCTTATAGTGGAGCAAACCCAACTTAATGATCTTTCTGTGTTTCTAATTTCCACTTGTACACATTACTCAGAACAGTAGCAGCTACTGAAGGATAAGAAAGGAGTTTTATCTGTCTTCTGATAAATGTGGAAGGCGCAATGAGCTGAAAAAAGTCCTTTCCCTGGACCCCCTCAAAGAAGAACTTTATAAGTATGACAATTCTTGTTGTATCATCACAACCATATCTCACATCAACTTACCTTAGTGTAGTCTTACAACACTCATGAAAACCTTTGTGATCTTGGCAACACTAAAAATCCTGATTTTAATTGTTTGCAGTTTTCCTCACTCTGAATACATGATCAGCTCCTCCTGATGGCCAATGCTGGGCTCAAAATCAAGTGCAAAGTAGTAATGCTCACAATGTTTGGAATAAGTTCGCAAGCAGAAGAGAGGAGAAATGTAAGTAATTTCACTTAGTTCAGAAAATTCATTTGTGAAAGAAAAAAGGACACTGCAGTTTGAAAAAAGGAGGTCTGTGTGCAGGTAGCAGCCCACTGCAAAAGTAACCTAATGTGAAGTATTTTAGTATGTATTGAGTGGTGTAAGCTAAACAGTAATATATTTGAGTTATCTAATAGGGACTATAAGATTAGATGTATTTAGTCAGAAGCGTTAAACAAAGAATGATGATGGAGCATAGGAAATTTGTGTGGATATATGTTGTCACACACATACTATAAAGACTACCTGTCACCTACATTTGATTGTAAATTAATTCTCTCTTTGACTGCAAAACACAGGAGTACACACATACCTGTAAACATGATGATATAATGATTAAAAAAATGTCAGTTTATGTCAGCAGTTTCCACATGTAATTCAGAGAAGCACTAGAAGATAGATAAGTTTCCAGATAAAAGGACCTGATGTTAAACAGTGACTGGTTTAAGGTAACAATATTTTTGATCACTAGATTGAACATCAAATCCAACTGAGTTCACATACTTCACCACCCTGAAATCATAGCAAATCAATGTGTATTAACTAAACCAGTTATATGACAATATTTATACTAACCTGCAATGAAATGTTCTTCCAGGTCCATCAACACATACACCTCCATTGTAACAGAGAATTGAGTTCAGTGCAGGCTCACTGCAAACATCAACATCAACTTCACAAAACCTGCCAGTGTACCCACTCAGGCAAGTACAAACAAATGCATTGACAGCATCTTGACAGGAACCTCCGTTAATGCAGGGAGCAGATTCACATTCCTGAGGAGAGAAATAACAGATTGACTACACAGCTTTAAAATATATTCTTATTCATTCATTTCAACAGCAAGTGCAGGAGAATGAATCTGGAGATTAGAATAAGTGTTAGACTTTTTTATTGTCTGATAAACAAAAGCCTCTAATTTTGGGATAATTTTTGTTTAGACAGAGATCCTTTGATTGCAACTCATACTAATTTTTGAAACTATGCTTGTTCCTAGTAATTTATCTTGGAGAGACGCAAATATATTGTTATATAAACAGTCTTACAGCCATAAGTATGTGCTTCCCACTCATGACTCCTTTATTAAAAGTTTAAAGCATGCTTCTGAACCATAGTTTATACAATTATTCTTTGTAAGTTTTTATAGGAGGGCCTACTGCAGTGAAAAAAGCTGCATTAGTAAGGCAATTCTGGACAGAATAAAAAACTACTTATATTAACCAATGCACACAAGCCTTTTATAAATATCTCCTGACATATGCTTTCTCATTATCAATTAATGCATAAAATTGCAAACAGAAACATGTAGAAATGTTTACGTGTTCACATAATAACAATTCCCTCTGACAAAGCTAATGTGAAAGTAATCAAATTCAAACCATGCAAAGTAGCAGCAAATCAATGTTTCTCCAGAATTACAGGCGAGTTCAGTTAGTTCAATTGCTGGTGAAAAAAATATGGTTTTGCTGTTGAGCACAGAAACCTAGTTTTTGCCTATATCCCAGAGGAGGTTTGTTTTGCTGCTACTACCCAAACAGTCAAGCTAAACCCAGTATTTTAAATTTATTCTCACACTCCTGTAACTTTAGAAGTTTTAATTCTTTAAGAATATCCAAGGGCACTCAGATTTCTTGCAGGTACTACACTTGCTTTGACAGAATGCAAATTCAGATATCCAGAGGGGATTGTGAGAAAACAACTTATTTTCCTAAAAGCTTTCCAGCTGGGTGTATATAGAATGATTTATTAGTGAGCATTACATAAACTAATTGAATTATATATCCCATGGGAAGATGGGGATAGTTCTAAAGACTGCCAGAAATCCTGTGTCTAGCTTCTAGAAGTAGTTTTTTACTATATTAATTACATTTGGTTTTGGCAAACATAAGTCGTATTTGTTGTGCTTATAAAAAAATCTCAATTCATAGTTCCAAGTTTCTGCTTTTCTGTTCCAGTAATTTCTCTTGTCTAGTGACCTTAATTTGTATTCATTTGTGTCCATCTCTACTACTTCTGTTATTACAGCTTTACACATTAGCAGAATAAATCATGAATCTACCAATGAATGGGTCAATTTTTTGCCTAATCATAATTAAAAAATTAAAATTAAATAATACCAAAATTAGGTGAACTACCACATTACATCAACTGCTGTAATTTATAGTCTAAATGAACAGGAACATTAGATGGCAAACTGAAGTTGCAACACAGCTGTAACAAAGGTCTTTTTATCTTAGACACTACCAGAGACTGTCTTCACAGCTTACCATTAGGGAATAGCTGGTTCCACAGAAAATTTACTACTACCCTGATTCCCTGAAGACAACTACCCTAACTACCAATGCTATTTCAGTTTGTCTTCCTTTTCATAATTGGAGATTGAATCTTAACTATGACCCCTAACCAGGCAGTTCCCAAATCAGAGCAGCAGTTGCAGGGTCTCACAGTCCTAGAAATATTCTCTCTCTTCTCCAGCATAGTAGGGGAAAATGACTGTCTTGGGCACCTCAACTGCTCAGTTCCCAACCTAGTAAGATATACTCCAACCTTTATTCACGTAGAAGTGATAAGACACTGTCAAAGGAAACTTGCCTTTGAATAACTAAGAAAGCTGAAAATTACGAAAACAATATTCACAAAGGTGAGTTGTTTCAGTTTTTACAAAACACGAATTTGTTGTTATATATGTGTCACAATTGCTCACTTATTTGTACTTCATTTCGTATCTTCTTAAGATTCTTTTTAACCTTTACTAAATCTGAAATGCTATTTTGATCTGGAATTTAAAAATGCGTAATTTTTTTAAGCTTCAAAGAGGAAGTCTTAGTCTTAAAGCCTGTTTGAACAAAAAACCCAAATATCACTACCAGTCCTGCAGTCAGTGAGAGCAGCACAGGCTTAGTCCATTAGAAATTTACAATATTGGCAGATACAGAGAATAAATACCATGTTTAAATGCTCACAAATAATTCAAGCTAATAGACTGAACACTGTTTCAATTAGACATTTACAATATTGGCAGATACAGAGAATAAATACCATGTTTAAATGGTCACGAATAACTCAAGCTAATAGACCAAACACTGTTCATCTCAAGATAAATATGGGTCACTGCAATTTTTTGCCATTAGACTCAAGTGTTTGCCAGTAGCAGAGAAGAAACATATTTTACAATACTTCGCTGATCATAAGGCCACTTTCTTGTTTCATTTTTCTCTTTCCTCTCCTCTTCTTAGTCTCATTTTTGGGGGAAAGGAGGTATGCAGTGTTGTGAGCAAAAAGGAAGCTCTGTTACTGTCACTATGTGCTCATACACTCACACTATTCCTAAAGCTGGCACCTTTATGGCAACTGAAAATTTGTAGATCACATTACAGAACAGAAAAGTACACTCTGATCTTGATCAGTTATCCAGGCCTGAAGCCCAAAAAGTAATTTGACTTTCATTTCCCTGAGAAATCAAAGGGGAATAAACTACTTCAGGAATTGCACTGGCAGCATAAAAAGACCTCAAAGGTGGGACTTTATAATTTTAATGTTCACATCTGACAAGAAATATGTGAGAGTTTCCATGGAAGGTGAAGTATGAATATACTAGGATCAGAAGTAGTTAATGTGTTTAGCAGTTCCTGAACAGAACTGCCGATACATCTACGCGTAGCATCACTTCTCCAAGATGAAATCTGTGTGCACAGAGCAAGTACTTTATTACATCAAAACATTTATTCCTATTATGACTTGTGTAACTTTTACTAACAATTTGCTAACAATGAATGATTAAAACAAATAAAAACCCCACAAAGAACAAAATACTAAAATGAAACTCCCCCCAAACGTCACAAAATTACTCTCAATTCCTTGTTGGAGTTCTCAGCAGAACTACGCCATTTAGAAAACAGAGAAAGTGCTGAGATCTCCAAGAACCACTGAGCAGTCATAGCCCTGAAAGATTAAGAAGCAGTAACAGTGATAGCTTTTGTGTCTCCTCCCCAGCTCATTTTTAAAACATGGACAGCTTCAGTAAGCTATCTTATAAAGAAATCAAATGATATCACAAAATAAAAATTACACCATAATCATTATTTGTATAGAATGTTTCTTTTTCACTTCACCAGTCTGACACACTTTACCCTCATCTAAATATCTTTGAGTTTTCTTGTATCTGATCTAGAGTAAAGCAGAAGGGCTCCCTTCCATTAGGCTTTTTTTTTTCTTCTGTGTCTGTTTTTTTCTGTGAAGCATACACTTTTCCCACTTTGATCTACCAAGGACCCCTTTATATGCTTTTAACAGGCAGTGACCTTGGAAAAACCTTAGAAGTTGTAATGGACAAACTAGCAACATGAACTCCCATTGCAAACGTATGACAAAAATTGCTAATGCTATCCTTAAGTCTTCAGAGAGAGGAACTGTGACTTTCACTTAGACAGGTGATTATTCCTCTATTTATGGATAGGGGAAACTGAAACATTGTGCCAAGTTCTAGAATCTGTTTATTATAAAAGATGTCAAAAAAACTGAGACTATAAAATGATTTAGGTACCAGATAAAATGTTTTACAGTAAACTAAGTCTAAGGCAATAACACAACA
The DNA here is from genome assembly GCF_000696875.1 of Nestor notabilis. NCBI lineage: Eukaryota > Metazoa > Chordata > Aves > Psittaciformes > Psittacidae > Nestor > Nestor notabilis. The sequence goes on along the minus strand of NW_009920592.1, from coordinate 29,567 downwards.
GAATTTTTAGGATAGATTTTTTTTTTCCTCGTTATTACACATATAGGTCATTTTCACATGATACTGCTGAAAACATAAATAATATATACAGGTTAAAATGATTAGACATATTCATGGAGTATAGGTCTGTTTCTAGCCATTGAAAGAAATAATCAGTGTGAGCTCTTAGCTGTATGAAGTTCAGAACTCGATGGCTCTATGACTGTTCTTAGGTTTAGTTTACCACCAAGAAAATTGAGAGAGAGAGACATAATGGCAGTGCACAGTTGTTTTCACAAGAAGTATTACGGAGTATTTTAAGTCCCACAGAAAGTCAGTACAAAGCTGACTAACTGGATTCCTAAATACAGATATATCCAGCTAAAATCAAAGTCCAACTTTACTACTGAGAGTCATCCACTGTAAAACTGTCAAAAGTACTTGATCTTCCAAGTTTTTAAATAAAGGCTAGAAGTATCTCTAAAGCATATGCTTTAGGCAAATATAAGTTAAATACAATTATTAGTTTCCATGGGAAAGAATGAAAGGAATATACAGACTTCTGGTAGGAGAACAGAATGGTGATTTTCTGGCTTTATTTTTCCTAAATTATTGTTATGGTACATGAAAGTCTTTATTGATTTTCTTAGCATAGCATGACAATTTAAAAATCAAGGCAAAAACTGCAAGAATATTAAGATTTCTGGTTATGCAACTCTTTTAAGGGTAAGTTTTGTTGAGAATCCTTAGTTCAAACAATGTGAAACAAGACCCACTACATTTACTAGAGCACAGTAATTTAGTATTTCTTGTTCTGTGAATGTCACACTGTAGTAAAGCTGGTTTGTACTAGGAAAGGGATGACTGTCCCTTAAGAGATCCCACGTGTCATGGCACAGTCCACTGGTTCTGCAGGCAGGGCATTGTACTGAAATCTGGACTCTAGCAACTGACCTAGAAAGGCACAGCACTTTGTTCAAGGCACACTGCTCTCTTATCCAAATCTGTGGCCCAGACTGACATGTCATTGGAAGCAAGATCAACTTTCCACAGACCACATTATACCATTTCCAAAGTCACAATCCATAGCTTGCAATAATTACGAGGGAATATATTTTAGCACATTAATAAAACCAGTGAAAATCTGTATTTTTAGAAATTATGTGTCAGTTCAAATCTCTTTCTTAAAATCTAGAAATGTATTTTTGAAGTTAGGATTTTTTCTTTCTTTTTTTACAGAAAGGACTGCTCTTCAGTAGTTGTCTTTGGAAACTGATTAGAAATAAAAAAATATTTCTGATGTCACTTTGAAATCATTTCTATAAAAGAGACTCAAGGCAAAAAAAGACTGATGAAAGATGCTTTTTTATTTAAGTGAAGTTTTGCTTTATATCAAAAAAGTAATTATGAAATGGACTAATTCTGAACACAACCAACTCATGCAAATCCGCTATGAGCAGAAAAAAGTCTGCTGGAAATACACATAAGCTATTTACAAATCTATCTTTTGACATACTTGTATGTATGTAGTGCATTATACAGTTCAATTTCCTGTGAATACTTATGACATAAAGCCCCAAGTGCCATTTGCTGTTTTGACATCTTCGTAGACAATTATGAAGTGATTAACTGTAACAGAGGACTTGAAGAAGAAAAAGGTAGTGGCCTTAAACATCAGTTCAGGGAGTGGAAACAAGTATACTGGTATTTGGGAGAAAACTGGATTCCAGATGGAAATCACTGACTTGTAGAAGGTTGAACCAAACAGAGCTTTAAAAACTGAATTTGATGGAGTTGAAAAGAAACAGATAAGAAAGCAGTTCAAAAATAGATACTGCACCACAAAGGAAAGATGCTTTCTAGAGTCATGTTTCCATTTATGATAGGACTGAAGGCAAAATTAGTCTCAGCTCAGAAGTGGATGTTTTTGTGATAAAAAAGAGCCATGTAGTTAAGGGTTTGCATTAGAATAGAAAAAGGAGGCAGAAAGGAAATCAATGTTGTAAATAAACACTTTAGAAACTAATTTACGTGTTAAAGCAAGGTTATGTACATACAAAATATGTTATGAGTAAGTTTTTTAATGGACCCTGAATCTAGATTTCAATAAATTGTCTAAATTTACCTTATTACTTCATAGGGAACATACAATTTAATGTTTTAATAAGATTTCATAGTTATACAAAACAGCCACGGTTCAGTGCATTAGCCAGAAACTATGTATACAGATCTCAGTTCCTTTCAAAGATATTTTCCCACAGTTTAATTTATTTATCGTGAGTGCAACCATCTGATATAACTATGACTGCTATTAGGAGACCAAAAGGCCCAGGTTTCCTTTGCTAAGTTTAAAACAGCACTTAGTTTAAACTGTGTGGTTTGCTAAGTTATGGACTTTTCCATTCATATGGGAGTTTGAAGTGCACTCTTACTTTGGGATAAATCCCAACAGTATTGCTACTAAGTAAAATCTGAGAGTCACATGAAGAATCGAGATGAACGCTACAGATATCTATTTCTATTTTAAATTTAACAAAACCACAAAGTGCATTTTTCTAACCAGTCAAATTGTTACTCTATTTTTTCTGTAATTTTTTTGTTAATATTATCACATACTCATATTGTTTAATTATGAACTTCCCCAAGCTTTTTAGTTTTTGCGGATTAAATATACACACTACATTTTGTGGAATGAACTAGGAGAACTGATTTTCATATTTTAAAATGTTGGTTTTATCCAGCAGGATTCAATTCAAAGTGAGTTGAAAATGACAAAAATATTCTGCATTGAAATTTTGGATTATGGACACAAGGAGAAGATAAAAATAATAAAAATTAATCTATATTTTAGGTAACAATACAGAGCAGGAACATACTGGATCAGATCAGTGCTCTATCAAGCCCAGAATTCTGTCTATAATAGTGGTGGAGAAAAAGCCACTTTAGAAAAATCATGTGAACTCTGCCACTTTCTACAGTCTGTGTCCCATGCATCCTCCTAGCAAGCAGAACTGTCTAATCAGACACAACAGTACTTCCCTGACTGGTTCATTTATCATTCATTTATGGACCTATTATCCATGACTTGCCTAATTTTTCTGAACCTACTAAGAGATCACCTGCCTACCCAGCCTTCTGTGGATGCAAGTTCTCTGTTTCCTGTGAACACATTTAAAAATGTTTCTCCAATTCTTTTCATCATGTACCCCCAATTCTTTTACTACAGAATTTGGCGAAGAAATTTTCCATTTAAATTTATCTATCAGTGTCACAGTTTTCTAAACCTTAATTAACTTCCCCTCAGCTTTCTCCTCTTCAAACAGAATAGTTTCAGAGAACTGTCAGTGATTGCTCCAAGTCTTCCTTCCTGAGTTGTAACCAAGAGTTCTGAACCCAGCTGTAGGTAAGTACTAGAGCTATATCTCTCTAGATTGCTATCTTACACTGATGATTATCCACCAC
>NW_009920592.1:0-26095 GCF_000696875.1 Nestor notabilis | reverse complement strand
CCATTTTGTGAGGTCTTTCTGGCATTCCTCAAATGTGAAGAATTCAATGTGCTTCTCTAGCTATGACCTTACCCTGCCTGAGTGCCCATTTTACACTTTAGCCATCAAGCCATCGCACCAGTTCCCCTCCTGAATTCCTGTTTTTGATAGATGTGAAGAGCTTTTTACAAGTTAGAGTATCCTGTACAAGGCACTTTTCCTGTTTTAGCTTTTTCATCTTCCTGACAACATTTGAACTAATGCGTTTTACAGACTTTTCTGTTCTTCCTATGTGGGCAAGCTTTCCATTTGTTAAAATGCCAATTTTTCCCTGTGACATCCTTATGTTTCTTCCTTAAGACATTCAGGGGCTTTGGACCACTTTGTGTTCTTGAATTGTGGTACACACTTTACCTGGACTTTTAACAAATTATTGTTTGATAGCCCTGAGTCTACTCCTAAGTTTCTTGTGGTTTTGGCTTGCTCTTTTTAAGTTACTTGACAACGCATCTCATTTTTACATAGTTTCCTTTCCTGGAATTGAATATCTATCCACTGGATTTGGAATGCTCTCTCATGCTATAGTCATAAATCCAGGTGTATTATAGTCCTTAATAGGCATAATCTCTGTTATTAACACCTCTTGAGCCAGATGCTGGTCTTTTCAGAGGCATGCTGAACATTAGTCATATTCAGATTTTAAGTTTTGTCATTCTTAAATAGTGCTTCTCTATACTCGTCAGCATTTCCCAAGCATCTAGTTTAAATATTCCCTGACAACCATTTCAATTTTCATTCAATAGCCTGGTACCGTAATGATAAAGTTGCAATCCATTCCTGTACAGGTTCCTTAAATTTCAAAAGGTTTTCCATTTTCAAATGCATTTGAGTTACTTTTGTCTATACCAAGATATTAATACGTACTGAGGCTCAATCTCTGTCTTCCTCTCAGGTCTTACATGGACCTGGTAATCTTTCAAAGAAAGCAGATGCATGTCCTCGACTTCAGTTTTCTGCCCAGCCTGAATTTGTAACCTCAAGAACAACTTTCCTACACTTCCCTCCGTTAGTGGTTATCACTACAGGTCACACTGATCAGCTCTTTTTCAGTACACTGAAGCAACATCTCTAGAAAAATTTTGAGATCCACCATCTTTCCAGATGCAAAGCATCCGTACCAAGGCTTCTTTACCTATGTACCTAATAATCAAGTTCTGTTTTTTAAGATACTCTCTGTTGTTAGAGCATCCTTGGTGCAAGAGCATACTGTGGTATCTGTTTGCAGGCTTTTCTTACGTAAGAGATCAGAAATATCAGTGAAATGTCCTCAGAGGGCTTACCACTTAGGGGGTGAAACTCCTCTGCAACAGTCTTGTATGCCTCATGCATTTCTCTATTCCTCCAATCTCTATTCTCTATTTTGCTATTATTTCTCTATTTAATCGAATCTCTTAAATTCAGTCACTTACTTAGAATAAACTTACTACTTCAGGGTTGTCCTGTGGGTGGGCAATCACAGATGTGCCTTGCAGAATAAAGGAGGTATCTCTCTCTCCTTCTAGCCTTAGATTTACTTATCTGCATCTAGAGCATAAACTACAGTATTTTTTGGAAGTTTACATTAGTTTAGCTTCTTTCATGAAACTACGTACCCTTCCCAACCCTCTTTAAACTAGTTAGCAGTAAGTAAAAATACTTGAGAGTGTGTATCCCACCCAGTACAAATAAGAGCATCCAGCTCATCTGAGGCTCTTCATACATTCACCTATGATTGCCATACAGGTATATGCTACACATGTACAGAGAGAATTCTGGGGTGAGGATTCTACTCTCTGGCTCACTAATGAAATGCAGATGGCCATTTTAACATCAGATGAGCAACTCTGCAGATCTCACTGAATATTCACCACATTCTCATGGATTAGTAAGTTCATAGACATCTAGCTTTCACAAAGACACTTCAAGTTAGGCAAGTTAGTTTTAGCTGAATCCTACCATTCTTCCCAGTCAAATCACAGATAATTACTATGCTGTCAAGTCTCACGTCTAATATGGCAAGTCCTGGTGAATAATTGCTTATTTGCTTGGACTAGCAGGATATCGTTCTCTGACTTCACATGTTCATTGGGCTGTGGTGCCTTTATGTAGTAAATTAGTTGTTCTTCCTGATTTCCCCCTTGTTTATGTCTTTTATGAAAATAGAAAAGATCAGTAAAACCAGGCAAAACAAAGTAATACTAGTAAGCAGTCAGATCACAGTTTTCTATCAGATAGAGGAAGAAGCACCAACAAGGTGAATATCCTTCTGTGTAAAGACTCGAGATGCTTTTTGCTCCCTTTTTGACAGCATGAGACAGCCTTAGCTGATAACTGAAGAAGCACAACTGTCGATGACTTCTCATCAGTCACAGCAAAAAAGGACAAAATATTAACAGATTTTGTCTATTACTAACTGTAAGCACTACTACTGACCATATCAGCAATCTATGTTTACCTTTATCAGACTGAAAAGAACTGTTTTCAGTTATATATATTCCTTTTACGATTTCAGAAATATATAATTATCAAAGGAAGTTGTGTATTGCAACTAATTCATATAGTGTTTTTCTTTTTGCTCTTTCTTGAATGAAATCTGTAAATGAAAAAAACAATGAAAACTGTAGTAGATAGGGAAGCTTCAATATTCACACTCCATATTAGATATGCAAAATTTACAGGCTGTGTCTATAAAGTGTTCATTTTTTTTCTAAAATTATTAGACAACCTGAGAAAGTCTTCAAGTCTATTTTCTTGCAAACTATATTGCAACTCATGTAGAGGATGCAAAAAATCCCAAATGAAAAATAAATAACATCCAAGTATGTCTACGGAAATATACATATACCCATGAATATATTTTATTTTTAAATTGATTATTTGAATCAGATTAGTTGCTGACTTCTCCTGGCTGTGCAACACCCACCCAGCCACTTTCTCACTCTCCCTCCTTAACAGGACAAGGGGAGAAAGTAAGATGATAAAGGGCATGTGTTGATAAGGACAGAGATCACTTACAAATTACTGTCACCAGCAAAACAGACTTGGAATGGGGAATATTAATTTAAGTCACTGTCAATTAGAAACTGATTTTTGGACAGTGAGAAAGAAAGAAAAACCTAAAATCACCCCCACTTCTTCCCAGGCTCAAGTTCACCCCTCCATTCCCAACTCTTCTGCTTCCTCCTTTCACCCTGAGCAGCGGAGGGTGGGTGGGGAATAGGGTTTGTGGTCAGTCCATAAAAACTTCTCTTTGCTGCTCCTTCCCTCTCACACTTTTCCTCCGTTCACGTGTAGGTCCTTCCCACAGGCTGCAGGTCCTGCTTGGAGCCTGCTCCTGTATGGGCACTCCACGGGCTGTAGTTCTTTCAGGGCACATCCATGTGCTGTGGCGTGGGGTCCTCCATGGGCTGCAATGTGGGTCTGGCATGGTCCTCTCCAAGGACTACAGGGAAATACCTGCTCCACCATGGTTGTCTCCACAGGCTGCAGGGGAATCTCTGCTCCAGTGCCTAGAGCACCTTCAACCCCTCGTTCTTCACTGACCTTGGTGTCTGCTGTTTTTTTCTCACACTTTCTTCCCTCACTCCTCTCTGCTGGGCAGCATCTTCTAGCCTTTCTTAAATATATTTCCACAGAGGTGTCACCATCTCGGGTGAGGGACTCAGCTGTGTCCTGCAGTGGGCCCAGCTGACTAGAACAGGCTGTGTACAGCACAGGGCAGCCCTGGCTACTCTGCAGCCTCCCTTCTAAACAAAATCTTGGCACGTAAAAGCAGTGCAACTGCATAACACTTAATACAAAGATATTTAACTTCAAGGGAAGAAAATATTGAAGTATATTTACCTGGATTAATTCCTGATTATTTTTTTTTAACAATGGAACTTGTTGATGTTAGTCTAGAGCAAAACAATTATAGACCATGAGCCTACCATGATTATCCAGATGTGCACACCCATACATGGTCAGACAGCCCTGTTGATCACTGTAAGACTTGCATAGGCACGGTATCCGTGTGAGCAGGATGAATGCAGTGTTACAGCCTTTGAAAGTATGACACCTGCATCATAGTCTAATCTGGGAATTGCACTGCATGTAAATAGAATGAATGTCAGGCAATATAGCTATCACTCTGACAGACCTACCTGTCAAATATATATGTATATAGTTTATTTCTGTGCATTTCTAATCTATGCATTTTCAAACACCTCAGTATGAAATATGTTTATCTTTTGAATATGATTTTATGCAGTTGTCTACAGATCATTTAGTCTCTCATTCTCTTAAAATGGAGTAAAGCGTAAATCATGGATGTTGCTAGACAAAATATTACCCAAGAGTATTCTGTATTAGCATTGGCAACAGCTGATAATCATAAAGATTTACAGTATCCCGTCATGATGTGCACTCTTTTGAGCTGAATTACTTATTTTCTGACATTTTCTTTCTGTAAAGGAAGTTCAAAGATAATATTCCAGCTAGGTTTACTTCTTGTGTGAGACTGCAACACATTTTCAAAAGAAAAGTTATAGATCTGAAGTATTTTTAATACTTTTAGCTATATATAAAAATCATGAAAGGTTTTTACGTGCATATATAAGTTAAAAAGAAGTTTAGGTAACATTTTGGAATGTGTTTTTGACAATTCAGAAGCACAATAATAGAAACCAGATAGCATAAAGGGACGCAGACCTCAAGCCAGACTTTCTTACGAAAGCAAATACATTTGAAAGGATGATACCCCAAGATCTTATTAAACTCTTTTTGGCACAAAACCTGAAAAAGTCCAGGCAAATTCAATACTTTCCCCAAAGTGCGGCCATCATTGTAAGGGCTATTCATTGCTATGCCAGATGTCATCTTCTACAATTTGGCTTGCTGACCATGGGAATCTTCATGGTACAGACTCACATATACAGATGTCTTCTTATACACAGCCATTCCCCATGATAAGGAAAAAATATTCCTGAATTTAAGAGGAGGAAGTGGGCACTACATTTTGTATGCTACCATTTTGTATCATAGAATTCTACAGTTACCTAAATTTTGAAATTTTAAACACGAGTCATGCCTACTTTCAGTGCAGGACATTGCACCTTGAGTTTTACTATTCAAACATACAACTAAGCTACAGCAAATGGGGCTCGCAGTGCAAATTAGGTAGTTATGTCATCCATGCTGAACTGAGGGATAAATGATTTTCAGGTAATGCTGGCTTATCTTGCTGTGGCTTTCCACATTTAACAATCACACTTCACTTTTAAGCATTTTCTCAAGGGTCTTTTCTAAAACATTTCATATAAGTAATAAATACTGAACTTTTCAGAAGTTACTTAAACAAAAAATGAGTTTCAAACAGCATATTACCCTTTCCCCTATGATTAAAATAAAATTTGAAGACATACATTAATATTTATCTCACATCTTGAGCTGGTCCATCCTGATTCACAAGAGCATTGATATCCATCAATGAGATCTATACATCTGAAATACAAAACAGTGTTATTCGAATGAAGCTATGTAATTCTAGATTCAGCACTAGTAGTATCACTCCATACATTTCCAAACAGTGGTTTGATGTAACCTACTAAAATTCATGGCACTTAGTTTCAATTATGGGGTTTAAATGTGTATATTATGGGTGCTGAGAAGTTTTATAAGGATTCTGATTGCCATATTCAAAGATGTCTTCCCATTTCAATCTGTTGGCATGTAACAGCTGAAGATTTAAGTATATTAAACTCTAATTAATCAATGCGTACTAAAAACTGGTTTATGTTAATGAATAAAAACGAAAGAGAAACTGAGATAATGTAACAGTATATTACATTAGCTTAAACAGGCAACATCTATCATCTTTAGGTCTGCTAGTACTCTTATTTTCATGGAAGAACATAATTAAGAGTGTCTTTATCAACCTCCCCATATCATTAAATCTTAAATATTGCTAGTTAGGTACATTATCTTGGAGATAGTAAAAGTTAAATAAAGATAACCACCTTCCATGAAGACAAGGATCTGGCAAGCATTCATTAACATTGATCTCGCAGTTTGTTCCAATAAAACCTCTTCTACAGTGACACGTATAGAAACTGATGTCATCAATGCAACTTCCACTGTTGAGGCAAGGAGTAGACATACATTCATCTATATTTACTTCACATCTGCCACCTGTATAAAAAACAGAAGATATGAATAAGATTTAAATTCAAAACTTAAGCCAGTTTATTTATTGTTTACATAGTTCACTATATTCATCAATAAAGAATATCCCACTGGTATTACCTATAGGTGCAAATGCCGAAAAGAATGGTTATACTGCAATACATTACAATGATAACATCTGTAATTTTGTCAAGGCAAGAAGGCTTTGAGGGTCAACTTGCAGGCAAAATAATTAAACGGAGAATCTGAAAATTCAAGAGCATCTTGGTTTCAGCTGTAAAAGTTATTTTTCTTCCTAGTAGCTGGTGCTTCTTTACAGTTATTAGAAGGATGAAGAGTACATGTTTCCAATAAGAGAAATACAGAATTAAACTTATACATGTCTTGGTGGTGATCTAATTGTTAAACCTTATTTTCTCAAAATAAAATTAAAGTGCAAGACGTATAATTCTTTGAAATCTTTTTTAAGACATTCATTATGAGAGATAAGGTGATGCGCTTTTCTGCTTGTAATTTTCCTGCAAATTAGCACCACTCATCTTCCACCTAAACATCTCAAAGTACTTTAGAAAATCCTAATTGACAACCAACACGTTCACAGGTCTCTGTAGGCAGCTACTGCGCACTGCCTGGTAGGCAGCTAAGCTACATACAGCTGCCTGTTTCCACCCAACCATGGGAGGGGTGAGAGAAACAAGGGTAAAAGTGAGAAAACTGGTGGGTTGAGATAAACAGAGTTTAATAGATAAAGCAAAAGCCATGCACACAAGCAAAGCAAAACAAGGAATTAATTCACTGCTTCCCACCAGCAGGCAGGTGTTCAGCCACCTCCAGGAATGCAGGGCTCCATCACATACAAAGATTATTTGGGAAAACAAGCACCATTATTCCAAAAGTGTCTCCAACCTTCATCTTCGCCACAGCTTTCATTGCTGAGCATGCTGTCGTATGGAATGGGATGTCCCTTTGGACATTTGGGGTCAACTGTCCTCTCTGTGTCCCTCCCAGCTTCTGGTGCATCCCCAGCCTACTTTTTGTGGGGCAGTGTGAGAAACAGAAAAGGACTTGACAATGTAGAAACACTGCTCAGCAATAACTACAATAATGATGTGTTGTCAACACTGTTTTTAGCACAAACCCAAAATATAGTCTCGCACAAATCCAAAATATAGTCTCACACAAACTACTATGGAGAGATTTAGTTATGGGTAAGTCCCAGCATAAAACCAGTATACTACGCATAATGCAAGAATATTCTCCGTATTTTTTCAGTGTGGGCCAGGGAAGGTGTGGAGGAGAAAAAAAGAATGCTGAAGATGACAGGTCCTCCTCTGGAGCAGACAAAGTGTCCAGAAGCCAGAAGTTATGCTAGTTCCTCTGGCTCTCCATTTCACAACAAAATTGAAAGGCATTTCTTGCCTTTCTATAATAAGCACTTACTTAAGTACTGCAGTCTCAATTCAAAACCAGATACTTTATACACAAATGTTTAGAGCAAATGAAAAGTTCCTATAGCCTTTTATTGTTGCTATGCACCTGACTACTGGCAGCTTTTTAAACGAAGGAATTCTTATCAAGAACTACAGATACCCTAAACTTTGTCTAGTCCATGTGTGAACATACAGCCGAAGCTAAAAATCAGGCATGAATCTATTAACATGCTACAAATAGAATTGTTTAAGATCATGGGAAATGTTTTTACCTAGTAAAGATCAACAGTGTAAAATAAAACAACGAAAGAGATATTTTGTTAACATATTGCCAAAACTACATTCAGGAAGACAGAAGACAAGTTCATCCGTCCATTATAGAAGATCGAACTATCAAAAACGCAATTCTCCTTGTAAATCAGCATTAGGAAAGAAAATTCTTGATGGCTCTTATCAAGGAATGCTTTAAAAGCATCGGCATGCCGAAAGTACTACACAAGACTGTATTTCAAGTTCATTTTACTTGCCATTCTGGAAGTGATGATTTTTCTTGCATCTGAATAGTGAGGACATCTGTATAATGTTGTATTTCTATTCCACGTGATTATAAAAACCAAGGTCATTCCATGATTACAGATATTTTGTTCTTCCTGGTCCATTTAGCAAAACCGGGGAGTGTTAAAATGTGGTAGTCCTGAGGTTTTGGTTTGTTTGGGTTTTTTTGGTTGGTTTTTTTTTTTTTAGTAAATTAATAATTCCAAGCTTTGTTTTCATAACCAGCTATACATTTTCACTTAATCATGCTTTCATTCCTATATTTCCAATGCTGCTGACTAGAAAGAATATTAGCTTCCCATTAAAATAATCTGTTCTTCTAAGAAGTTCTGCTAATTTAAATTTATTAAATTAGTGAGAGAACATATTAAGGGTAGTATTAATGCACAAAGACTACTGCTGTTTTTTGTACTATGTAGTTTTACTAAACCAATATGAGTTACTTTTAAAAAGTCACTTTCCTAGTAAATCACAAGTGTTACTTAGGAGGCATAGATCTGTATTTTAAGAGTTAAAGGTTCTCAGTTCAAATTTAGTTATTTGCTTCTTATAATGATATATACATGAAAGCATAATAATTAAAAAAGTTTAAGTGTATTCTGAATTTTTAAGATGGCTATTTCTCATCTTATTTTACTTTATGTTATTTTTCTTCCTAGTAGCTGGTGCATTGCTGTGTTTTCACCTAAGCCTGAGAACAATGCTGATAACACACCCATGTTTTAGTTGTTGCTAAACAGCACTTACCCTGATCAAGAACTTTTCCGCCTCTCATGCTCTGCCAGTGAGGAGTGGCACAGGAAGCTGGGAGGATGCAGAGACAGGACACCTGACCCAAACTAGCCGAAGAGGTATTCCATACCACAGCATGTCATGCCCAGTATATGAACTGGGGGAGTTACCCAGACAGGACCGATCACTGCTCGGGTCAGGCTGGGTATCTGTCAGCAGGTGGTGAGCAATTCTATTGTGTATCAATCACTTGTATTTTCTGAGGTCTCATTTCTTTTTTTGTTGATTCCTATTTTTATCAGTATTATTGTTGGTATATTATTGTTGGTATTCTTTCTATTATCACAATATTTTACTTTACTTTAGGTTATTAAACTGTTCTTATCTCAACCTGCAGTTTTACATTCTTTTGATTCTCGTCCCCATCCTGCCTGGAAAGGGGAGAATGGGGGGTGAGCAAATGGCTGCATGACCTGACCCAAACTAGCCAAAGGGGTATTCCATACCACAGCACATCACGCCCAGTATATAAACTAGGGTGAGTTACCCAGAAAGGAGTGATCTCTGCCTGGGTCAGGCTCGGTAGGAAGGGGTGAGCAAACGGCTGCATGGTACTGAGTTACTGGCTGGGTTTAAACCACGTCAACTGGCAGAACTACGAGACCATTTTGACTATTAATATTGCTAAAAGTTTCTTACTAAGAGCGGATTATGGAGATATCACTACAAGGCATGTCTGTTCTTTCCCTCAGATTCAATCTCTCTTGGCGGAAAACAATCTTAATTTCATCTCACGATACCTGTTTTTTTAAAGAAACTATGCACAAACTTGCAATTCTCTACCACCCAAATGTTATTCCCTGCCTGAACGTTACTTCATGAATCTCGATTTAATTCTTCAAGTTACAGAAAAGGAAAATCTCTTTACATAATATACATTTTGAACATTTTTCCACAATTTGGTAATTCTGAATACATAAGTCTGAATATTTTTTTTTAAAGAAATGTTTCAATGATTCCTGTTTTTAAAACTCTCCAATTGTAAGGAGGTTTTTTTCTAGGAACAAAAGGAAGATATAAAATATATTTTTCCCAAAATGTCTTGTCTTTTGAAATGTAATTTTTGTCATAATTTATTGACACATTAGATTTATGCACTAAGCCTTCTTTTCCCACAGTCAAGTAATGGATTTTCACTGCATTGCCATTGCATTCATTTAGTTGTTTAGGCAAAAATTTATTCCATGGCATGAAGTATTGGATCAATGTCGCATAAATAAGAGTAGGTCAGGAATGTAAAACAGAATGTACTTAATTACAGGATGTTAATCATCTAAAGGAACTATAACTTTTCCTTTCTCAATAGATTTTGTATTATGATTATTTTAACCCTTAATCTGTCTTTCTGAATCAACATGTCAATATATTTCAACCTCTTCAAATGAAAGGCTACAGCCATTGAGGTATCTTGGTCAAGCTGGGTTGATTACAGTCAAATCAAATTTCATTATTTGATTTTGGAATCTGCTACTGGTATAGTGCTGAACTAATTATTAAATATCTTAGTAGCAATATATTATTTTTTAAACTTTAATGTAATTTGATTTCAGGTTTATTTCCTTCAGTGGATGTATTACACCTATGCAGAGAAGAGAAGACAGCAGCAGTGAAAGGCAGTAACAGGAATGAACAAGGTTGGATTATTTATAAAGCAGACTATTTTAAATAATAAAAACATACTGAACAGAGCTATTCTATAAACATTTCCATTTAAATTATTTCCAAGAGAAAAATGTACTTTGTAATTTCTCACATTATAGACACAAAAAAGCTAGCAATCATTCATGACTGTAACCTAGACAGCCTGTCATTCTCTTCCAATGTGACTGTCATTTAATTTGAAACATGCCTCCTTTTTCAATACTTGTGCAAAGTACGAAAACTTTTAATAAAAATAATCTTGCTGTATTATAATCATTATAATAAAATAAAACATTCTGCAAAGTTGGTGTGAGAGACAGACTGCAAGACCACAGAACTAGCTCTTAAAACTTCACCTGTAAATTGTTTCGTAACTCTGACTGTGTCAGCTGTGTTACTGGGATGAAGACACCTCTTGGAGTTCTGCTTTACAGATTGTACTTACCATGCTAGAAACAATGCATCCATACATCAAAGGCAAAAGAACCTCACATATAGCACGTTTGGGGGATTACTGATATTGATGGTAGCCTGGGGACTGTGCTGCATGTAAAGACTGCTGCAGAAGGCAAGGAAATGCCATAGATGTGAGGAAACAAGAGTATGGAGTGGTAACAGTAACACTAAGATGGAAAGGAGACAACTATTCTCTTACTTCTTCAAATCATCCATTCATGGGAAGGATTAGTCTGTCTCATACCTTAATAAAAACTAAACAGCCTTTTCCAATGCCTGTTTTATGCTCAACCTACTTCATTAACTAGAGCTCACTTGCACAGTTCCACACTGACATCCTAATCTAGAGACTGTCACATCTTCCATCAAGACTTTCATCTTTTCAACTGTAAATCCAAACAAGGAATTACACTTCTCTGTCTTCAAGGATTTTTCTCACCAACTTCAGATCCAACCTAGACTCTCCCTATTCCGATCACTGGGCATTTATTCTCAGCCTTCTGTTAAAACAAAGTTGTAATGTTTTTGCATTTCTTCCCTCAGAAACACACCCCCCCAACATCTGACTGAGTTTTCACAAGCTGTAGTATACCTATTAGGGTGAAAAATCAGATACTATACTTCATCTAGTAAGTATTTCAGTACAGGAAAGGAGGAAGATTTAAACAGCAGTGGGTCCTAGAAATTACTGGGGTTTTTTTAAACTACTTTAGTTGCAAAATTTGAACTCCTCAGGAGCTTTTTCCTTTCAGCAGAATAGGACTGAAAGCAGAAACTATGAACATAAGAATGGACCATACAACAAACACCTCTGACTTATGCGTGATCTCTGAGGTATGCAAGCATTCTTACCTATGCTTTCTTGAAGCTTTCATCCTACTACGAAAAAGAACAACTCTAAAGTGTTCCTACATACTTTTGCATTTTGCCTATGACTGATGCACTCATGCCAAGTTCTGTAGTCTATACAGAGTACACAATTATTTATTTATTTTTAAATTATTCAGCATTTTTACTTTAAGACATTTTTTTCTTATTTTTTTTATACTGTATGTACATAACTTTTAGACAGTAAAAAACACGTTTGGGTTGGTTTTTTTTTTACAATAAATTCCAGTGATAATCTCTACATCCTCTCCTCTTGGTAAGTAAGCTTGACAACTTCACGACATTTTGTATTTGTTTTGTGTTTATGTGTTACATTTCTGAGAGTAAAAATACTTTGATTATTGAAAATATAGTCTATATTCTGGTTTTGAATGCTGTTTCAAGACACTAAAAATTCAGGATAACAATTTATGATAAGTGGCTAGTATGAAAAAGAGAGAAAAAGGAAGAAACATAGAATTTTGTGTAGAGTATGAAGTCAAAGACATACTACCCGGAAAAGAAAAAAAAATGCATGATAAAAAACAATTGGTTGTTGAGAGTCTACCTGAAAATGGAAAAGAAGAAAAGAATGGGAAATTACCATGGTATACTAATTTATACATGATATAGGAAAAAAAAAAATGTAGGTCCTTCTGTGGCAACTGCAAAGTTTACATCCAGTTGAAAAGAGCCAGAAGTGAAAGAAAAGGGGAGTTGTCCTTTCAAAATTGCTCAGCAACACCTAGTTCTTCTCTTGTTGAAGTAATTTTTGGTATTAACTATAATGATAACACTATTGAAAACTACTTGTGACTATTCCATGAGATGTCATCATGGATATTAACTGAAAGATCAATTAATAGATTTATTATACAGATGTATAGTACTTTAGTATAGTATTTTAAATTGAAGTATGATCAATAATGAAGCAAATTTTTTATATATAAAAAGATTGTATAGCATCACCCTAAGGTATAAGAATATTGCTCAATTTAAACATAAGCAGAAATATTACAAACCATAGGGCAGGGCATATTTAAATTACAGAAAAAAATTAACTGATTTGTTAAATAATTTCAGCATGAGAGCATTAAGCCCAGGAAGACATAGAAAATGAGAAATAAAAACATTTTCAAACATGCCTACATATTGTAGAAATTGTGAATAATAATGGTAATTCTTGTGAAAAACCTACATTTGTAGATTAATTTCATAGTACCATGGTCCATAGTACTATGGTTCTAGTACCATACATTTTTTTTAAAAATCACCATTCATCTAACAGTTGTCCTGGTTAGTGATATAACTCCAAGAAACATGTGATTGTAAACAATTATAAATTATCTACAGAAGTTGTGGGAAAAAATAGAATATAATAGTTAACACTGGTAGTTATTTACAGCTTCAAAATCTTAATTTGTACAGATATAAAACAGATATTCAAACATGTTCCACCTTGACAATGATCTAGAATGGTAACTGACCATTCTGAGCTGACTTTTTGCAGAAGAGAAAAAAACCCAAGAAAATAATAAAGAGAAAAAACCCCAAGAAAATAATAAAGAGAAAAAAATATGTTAGCTGAGCTGTCTGAGATCAGCAGTGTAAATGATAAACTGGTGTATGGAAAAATAACGTAACAGCATCTAATAATTAAAGCAAAGACAAGCTGCGACGAGCACTAGGTGAAGAAGTCAGGTATTTAATTTATTACTGGAGGATGTGGAAGATAGATATATATTGAAAAGATACGGTATGTAGTTATTTCAACCAGCTATAAATTTATATCTACAGCTTTCAAAATGTCTTCTATAATAAACACTTTTCCTGAATAAACATATGTACAAAATCACACTCTAAATAAATACTTTAGTCCCTTTACAAGACACTTTGCAGCAGAATTTGTCTTTCATCTCTGATAAATTAACTTTGATACAATATTCCCCAATCACCATATTCTAAATCAACCCTCTTACAAAAATAAAAATATGTTGCCTCTTAAAATTATTAACTTACTGCA
Organism: Nestor notabilis; assembly: GCF_000696875.1. Taxonomy (NCBI): domain Eukaryota; kingdom Metazoa; phylum Chordata; class Aves; order Psittaciformes; family Psittacidae; genus Nestor; species Nestor notabilis. The sequence goes on along the minus strand of NW_009920592.1, from coordinate 12,151 downwards.
AAGAACCACTACTCATTTTGTCACAGTGACATTAATCTTGTGGACAGCATAAGGTCCTCTTAACATCATTTTAGTATTGCCTCATTCAGCCTGTTATGAGTAGATAAACTGTAACAAAAGTTTTCTAAGCATGCTGCATGAAAAACTAGGGCTGATAAGGTTGCTGAGCTTGTTTTTCTTGATTTCCTCTTCAGAAAGATGTATTATAGCATAGTGATTAATACCAGAGATGTAGGTTTCCTGTTTCTATTATACTTTGTGTCAATAATAGATTTATTTCAAGCAATTATTTCACTTTCCTTATATTAAGTTATGTTAAATTGGTGCTGATAAGGCTGCAGAAAATTTGCGTGGTTGCAAACTATTTTGAAGTAAGTATTTTTCCTTTGTTTAGACAGCGCTTGATTTCTGCTCTGGATGGAAAAGTGAAGAGAATGTTACAAGACAGACCACAGGAAACAAAGTAATTAAGACACACAGAGATTAATATACTTGGTCTAAAACTTTGAAGATTTTTTATTATTAAATATTGATTTGAGATCTTAGATATGCACGTATGCCTTCTGAGAACTGCATCTGCCTGTTTAAAATTTAAAAGTGAATGCAAGAACCAGAGGGGATAAACACAGAGACATCACCTGTAGCTTGCACTGTATGTTATTCAGCTGTTTGAACTCTAGACTGGAGCATGGTAAGACCAGAAAGCAGAACACTTTCTACTAAAAATAACAGAAATTCAAAAATTCATAATCTTGTGACAGGTGAAAGGGAACACACCACATATAGAGTCTAGAATTAGATGACAGTCCTATTTATGTTTTAACCATCTGACAGTCAAAATTATCAGTATGGAAAAACATCGATACTAAAACGGTTGAAATGGTTATACCAACAATCCCCCCAAACCTTGACAGTATCTAACCCTTTCCACTGGTGGTGCACTCACACTTCAAATGTCCCTGTGGGTTTAAAGTATGGCACTTCAGTTTTCTCCTCAAAATTGTAGAGGGCAGTGGAGAGAGGGATGTTGTAATGATTTCCCAGCATCGTGACAGCTTTGCCAGGAGGACCGTGATGGACTGGGATTTCTTTCTTCTCTTTGTTTGAAGGAACATCATGTTGATACTTTCTTCTTTCCTTAAACTTGGGTTTCCCTTTATATGTTTCCCTGTCACAGCCCTGTTCCTTCTCCTGGGCTGCCAGCTGCAGCGTGGCAGCCGCCTCCAGCCTTCCCAGTCCCAGGCATACAACAGGCAATGGTTTGCCAGGCAGTGACCGGGGGGCAGGGTGTCACCCTTTCCCCAGCGGGGACATTACTAAAACTGAAGTTGGAGCAGGGGAGGCAGCAGCCACTGAACCGGGTGCAGAGGTTAAACCAGCAATGCCCATCTTGGGCCATGACAAGACTGAGCCCCTGCACTGCCAGGTCAGTGCACAGCTAAGCCTCCCTCTGCTAAGGGCAGACATCATATTTACTGGATTACAAAATGATAAAATAAAGTGATTCCTAAAGATATCAGAGTTTAGATTCAGTTCACAGATGAATAAATTTAAAAAAGGGATGGAGAATAAGATAAAGCTGAAGAGAGTGCAAGTAAAATCCATTAATTTATGTCTGAATATTGGAAAAATCATGACAAAAATGTCATAGTTGTCAATATTGCCAGATGAGGTCACCTTGTACCTGGACAAGCTGCAAATGTCAATTCAATAGTTATGACATTTTAACTTTGATTTTAAGGACATAGGTTTTACTACGAGCAATTACTTTATTAAAAATGAGGAAAACTTTTAATACTAAAAGATACCTGAAAACCTGTAAGTGAAAGACAAATTTCTAAGAAGCAAAGTATCTCTCATTTGAACTAATACACGTCCATACAGAGAAAAGAGATGTATTGGTATGTTATGTTATGTATGCAATGTATGTATTTCATATATTGCATATATATTTTATTATAAACGCATAGTCCTAAAGAGAAATATCCATGTTTTATTCAGTGTAGTTGCTGTTTACCAGCCATTTAAATTTTAACATTGCAATATAGAATGGAGTGTAAAAACAAAATTAAAATAAGGGAAAATTGGAGAGCTGTACTATGTGGTAAAGTCACAAAGAAAAAGATGTTCTAGCATAATTCTAAAATAATGTAAGTATAGCTTTGTGTAAAAAAAATCATATTCACATTTACTTCCTTATCAATCTATAACCTTTCTCTTCTTGGGATACAAGGAATTACACTTACTATTAGTAAGTAATAAATTATTCACATTACAATTTAAATGTCTCATCAGAAATGAGGACAATACTGTCCTTGGAGGTTTTCCAGACCCAAGTGGACAAAGCCAAGAGCAGCCTGGTATGACTTCATCGCTAACACTGACTTCAGCAAGAGGTTGGACTCCAGACCTCACAAGATCCCTTCCACCCTGAATTACTGTGATTCAAGAATGACATTTCCCCTGGGAGCTTGACCTGGTGGCCTGGTTAATGGCAAAACGCATGGGATCAAAGGTATGCCATGAGTGCATGGAAGCAGATGACAATGCAACAAGAATTTGACCATGGTTATATGCAAAATTACTTGTGAATAGCATGTAGTTCATCATAGAGTAATAATTTTTACAATTCTTATGTTATTTAATAACACATAGTTAAAATTCAACCTTCCCCCCCAAAAAATCACAAAAGAAAACATGAAAAAAAGGTAGGTGGGTTTTTTTTTCCTGTTTAGATTGATACTAATCACTAACTGAGACTCTATGCAGGCAAGCGGGAAGTACAAACACTTGTAAATAATCTTAATAACTGCAAATAATACTAATTACTGATGAGAAAATGTATTCTTTAGAATACAAGTATGCCTTATGTAATATATTTAGACACTAACATTCTGTTCTTTTAATTACTATAGCACAACACCTTCACTACTTATTTCAAATGAGAACTTGGCAACTTAGAATAGCACTTAAGACTGACTGCAGAGAAATAAAAGAGATCCGAGTCATGTAATTAGTAAGAACCGGACAGTTGCCCCATACATTTTTCCTCTACAAATCAGGAAAAAGCCCAACGGAACGGATGAGAAAACTACTAGACTCCTTGCATGGAAGGTTAACCTATTCTACTTTAGTGAACAAAATTCTCTTCACGAAGTCATCTACTTCTCTGAATCCTGTTGAGAATAAAATCAGAATTTGCTGGCAGAGGTAGCTACAACCAACCAACCGAAAAAAAAAAATAAAAATAAAAAAAATCCATAATGCTACCATGGCCATGCTTTTCCAAAATAAGAAGTGCGACTTTACAGAAACTGTTCTAACATACAGCATATTGAGTTCTGTGAAAGTGAAAACATAACTCAGCAGCCCTTGCTTTAGATATTTATTGCTGTGACTGACTGAAACATCCACAGGTTTTTAAGTGATGAATTGCATGTTTTTATCTAACTAGTTCCCAGTCATGGATTTCTGAGTGCACAGCAAAAAACCCCACACCATCAGAAATAGTTATTAAAATATTCTTATTTCATTTGTAATGTTATCTTTTAGAAGTACTACAATATCTTAACATAAAAGATTTAGGCATTGAGTACATTTACAACTTACACAAAGCTCAAAGAAATATTGCAGAATCACAGAAGAATAGACTGGCATTATGGTGCATAATATTCCTCTGTAGTGTTCTCTCATTAAAGCTGCTTAAAAGTCCCTTTGTCACAGTATTTGTAGCAAAGCAATCTGGGTGGAAACAAACAGTTCAATCTCCTGGGCCTTGGTAACTCTTACAGAATAGAAACTCCTTTAAAACATGCACAGTGTCATACCTGAATACATTCAAAGGCCCCTCTAAAGTTACACTTGCTAAGAAGCACAGATACTTTCCTAGCTAGCAGTAAGAGCTAGGAAACAGCTCTTACAGTTTCACCAGGGCTTTCTTGAATTTGTTGTAGGTATAATATGAAACACTGATGTCTCTAGAGGTCCTAGGTAATTTTAATTCTCATCTGACAGCTTACCACAATAGGTAAGATCTCATCACTTGACCTCAAACTCCCACATGTTCTCAGTGGATAGTCCTATCCACTGAATTCTTCATTTCAAGTAGCTCAAAAAATCTTCAGGCAAGAATTCTACATCTGCTTTATCCTGAAACACCGATCTGATAGATCATGCTTCTATTACCAATTTCAGTTACTATCTGTTTAGCTGGGGATTGTTTGTTTTATTAAATATTCCCATACAGTTAGATAGTATGTGTGTATCCTAAGAAAGATACACACTGTGTACGTGCTAATATCATATATATAAATCATATTTGAGAGGTTGTGGCAGTCCAGTGAAGGTCCTGCTGACTGTAAAAGGGAAGGATAATCTGCATTTTTAAAAGGGAAAAAAGGAAGACCCAGGAAACTACAGGCCAGTCAGTCTCACCTCGGTGCCCAGCATGATCATAGAGCAGATCCTCCTGGAAACTATGTTAAGGAACATGGACAATAAAGAGGTGATTCCTGACAGCCCACATGGCTTCACTAAGGGCAAATTGTGCCTGATGAATTTGGTGGCCTTACATGCCATGGCATTATAGCATTGGTGGGTAAGGGATGAGTGACTGGCATCATCTACCTGAACGTGTGCAAAGCATTTGACACTGTCACACACAATATCCTTGTCTCTAAATTGGAGAGGCATGGATTTGATGGATGAACTTGGTGGATAATTGCCTGTGTGGTGTGGTTGACACACTGGAGAGAAGGGATGTCATCCAGAGGGACCTTGACACAACTGAGAAGTGGGGCAGTGCGAACTTTATGGAGTTCAACAGGGCTGAGTTCAAGGTCCTGCATCTGGGTTGGGGCAATCCCAATCACAAATACAGGCTAGTTGAGAGAATGGATTGAGAGCAGCCCCAAGGGGAAGGACTTGGTTGATAAGAGGCTGGAAATGACCTGGCAATGTACACTCAGAGCCCAGAAAGCCAAATGTATCTTGGGCTGCATCAAAAGGAGCATGACCAGCAGATCAAGAAAGGTGATTTTCCCCCTGTACTCTGCTCTTGTGAGACCTCACCTGCAGTACAGCGTCTCTGGGGTCCCCAACATAAGAAGGTTGGGACCTGTTGGAGCAAGTTCAGAGGAGGGCCATGAAGATGATCAGAGGGTTGGAGCACCTCTCCCGTGAAGACAGGCTGAGAGAGTTGGCATTGTTCAGCCTGGAGAAGAGAAGGCTCTGGGAGACCTTAGAGCAGCCTCCCAGTACCTAAAGGGGGCCTACAAGAAATCTGGAGAGGGACTTTTTACAAGGACATGGAGTGACAGGACAAAGAGGGTAGACTTAGATTAGATATTAAGAAGAAGTTCTTTACTGTGAGGGTTGTGAGGCACTGGAACAGGCTGTCCAGAGAACTTATGGATGCCCCATCACTGGAAGTATTCAAGGCCACGCTGGATGAGGCTTTCAGCAACCTGGTCGAGTGGAAGTTGTCCCTGCCCAGGGCAGGGGGGTTGGAACGAGATGATCTTTAAGGTCCCTTCCAGTCCAAACCATTCTATAATTCTATTCTATGACACAGAATTATAATCATGATCAAAAGAGTAAGGCAAACCACAGAACTTAATAGAAGCACTTCTGTAATTAGGATACAACATGTAACAGTGATTCTATTCTTGTACAGCATAGTTTCCTAGAGAAAAGGATTGCTATTATTATCATTGTTACTATTATTACTGTGATTACTTTGCTACCACTTTGTGGCAACAAGACAGAAATAAGAAGAATAGTGCCAGTCTTGTTGGAAGATTCTGCAAAATCTGTTACTTTGAGAGACACAACTAGCCTTTCCATGTAATCCACACAGGATGTCAAGTACCAAAAGACTTTAGAAACTAGAAAACTGAGGAAAGAACTATAAGCACATGTCTAGGTAGCATAATACAGTAGACCATTAGAGTCCCAAAGAAAGATATGCACAGCAATCACCCTGGAAGCTCAGTGGACTTGTTAGTATGGCATTGCATCTGGTTTTACCACCATGCCTCTAGGGAGAACTAACCAGCCTGGGCCTGACACAATTCTGATACAGCTGATCTTTTTTTGGTGGGGTAGGGAGACCATTTAATCTAACTTGCAAATTTTGAACTGTGCTGTGTAGTATGCTTAGTCAGCTGTATGAATCTAAAGAATCACCATCCTCTATTTTCACTATGATTTAAAAAATGCCCTGTTCTAAAATGTTTCCAGATCTGGTTCATATGGAGCAAAAATGTTACACATGAACTGTCAGAATGCACAGATAGCTCACCTACTGGATATTTTATATTGAAAATATTTCTTCTATTTTGTTTTTTGTTTGGTTGGGGGTTATTTGTTTGTTTGGAGGTTTGTTGTTTATTTTTTGGGGGGGAGTTGTGGGTGTTTATTTGTTTTCCATTAAGTATAAATTATTAATATTAAACAGACCAGCTATGGAAAGAGAGAGAACATGGGAGGGGACATGCCACCATAATCTTACATTATAATACAGGATTCAAGACTTCATTCTGATCAATGTGGAGTGAGGTATGCAAAAAGATGCAGAAGTTATTCGAAACTCTTTATAAATGTTGTCACATTTAGTAACCTCTGTGAAGGTGCAGGAAACTTGGAGGCAAACCTGCAGAATCAAACTGAGAGTTTCTCCCAATCCATCATGCCACTTTAGGCAATAAGTATAACTGGAAATGGGTCTAAGGCCAAACATGTACATGACTGCATGAACAATGTCCTTTTTATCATTATAAAGCAGTCTCCTACATCGATGCTATTCATAAATAATCACAATTCATAAATAACTTGCTATTTCTTTTCAGCAGTTAAGAAAAAGATCTAGTTCTATTCCTCTTTTAGTGACTCCTGTAAATCCAGAAAAAGGAGCTGGTTCTCTTTGAAGATAAGTAATAAGTAACTATAGAACATATCGGTGAAATCACCTTAGAATTGCTATACTAAATATATTCAAATTAGACAGTAATGAGCATGAAGAAAACACTTCAGATTTAGATATTCTTTGCCAAAAGACAAGGATTTTTCTCCCTAAAGGCACAGATCCGTAACCCAAAACAATTTTATTTTACTAAACAAGGGGTGTGTGCTGTCATCCAAGTTCTTAATCGCCAAATTTAATTTGTATACACAGTGAGAATTGCTATTGCCAAACACTCATTATGAATGGACTGTAGCATCGCATATTTCAAGCATAATCCGTACAACAAACTAGGTAGTTATTCACTGAATCTCCTTAAGGACCAGAGACTTTGCATGTGCTGTAGAAACCTTTCTTACAAACAGGATTCTTAGCTGATCCGTAACTTCACTGCTTTGAAACTACAAACATGTTTCTTTACAATCCTGTGATTCTATCATAAAAACAGGGAGATCACTTAGCAGTTATCATCATGGGCAAAACAGACTTGACTTGGGGAAAATCAGTATTTTATTGCTAATAAAAATAGATTTTTGGATGCGTCCTGGGTTCAGCTACAGCAGTCATTTTTTCTCCTTCTTAGTAGCTGGTGCACTGCTATATTTTTGACTTTCAGCCTGGGAACAACGCTGATAACACCGATGTTTTTAGTTGTGGCTAAGTAATGTTTACTCTGACCAAGGACTTTCTCAGTCTCATGCTCTGCCAGGGAGGATGCGAAGCCGGGAGGAAGCAGAGGCAGGACACCTGACCCAAACTGGCCAAAGGGGTATTCCATACCACAGCACGTCATGCCCAGTATAGAAACTGGGGGGAGTTACCCGGAAGGCCCAGATCGCTGCTCAGGTCGGGCTGGGTATCGGTCAGCGGGTGGTGAGCGGTTGTGTCCTCTCCCCTTGTTATTTCTCTTATCATTGTTATTGGTGGTAGCAGTAGTGGTTTGTATTATACCTTAGTTACTGAACTGCTGTTATCTCAACCTGTGGTTATCTCAACCTCTGGGAGTTACATTCCTCCGATTCTCCTCCCCATCCCTCCAGGAGCGGGGGGAGGAAGGCAGAGAGGGGGGAGTGAGCGAGCGGCTGCGTGGTTCCAGGTTGCCAGCTGGGCTTGAACCACAGCAGGATGGTAAGAAACAATGATGAAATAAAGCAACACTTTCCCCCTTTCTTACCCTTCTTGTCTCCCTTCACTGGCTCAACTTCATTCCCAATTCCTCTACTTCCCTGCCTTGAGCATCACAGGGTGGTGGGGAATGGGAAGTTGTGGTTCATCTGTAACAGCTCCTCTTTGCTGCTCCCTCCTGTGCTTGCACACTTTTTCCCTGCTCCTTGCGTGGGTCCTCTCCCCAGTCCTTCAAGACATAACTGCTTCAGAATGGGATCTCTACAGGCCACAGTTCCTTCAGGAAATAATCACCTGCTCCTGTGTGTGGTCCTCCATAGCCTGTAGTATTGATATCTGCTTGTGCTGGGAGTGTTTTCCACAGGCTGCAGGGGAACACCTGCTCCAGCACCTGAAGCTCCTCCTCTCCCTCCTTCTCTGACTTTGGTACTCACAGGTTTGTTTCTCACTTATCCCCCCTCCTCCCTGTGCTTCTGAAGAGTTTTGCTCTTTCTTAAATACATGTTCTCAGAGGTGCCACCACCTTGGCTGAGGGGCTCAGCTGTGTCTTAAAGTGGGTAAATTAGAGCCAGCTGTAATTACCTGTGTGCGGCATGACGCTGCCCCTGGTCTCTTCTCACAGAAGCTGCCCTGCAGCTCCACACCCCACCGACACCTTGACACCTCCACCCAATAGTCAAAGTAAGATTTCAGTGGCTAAAATAGAATGTATATTTAACTGAAGTGTATACATTCAAAATTCTGACTCACACTGCCAATTCTTGGACATATGATTCAAAAGATGCCTAAAAATGACTAAGTACCATGAAGTCATTTTTTGCTGTGAAGGTTCAGTCATCATTAATGCAGAGCAATAATTATTCCTGAATTCTAAACAGCTATTCGCTTAATCTCAGATATACCCTTACATTCATATCTTCTCTATGAGATCAGTACAAACTGACGTTTGGAAGTAACTAAGGGTGCACTTCAGTTGTATGTTAAACCAAGTCAAAACCTTGGCTTAAATAACTCATCTTGTATTTTATCTTTAATGCCAGTTCTGAGCCCCAGCTTTCCTTATCCTGGGCCTCAGAACCTGTTGTTCATCTTGTCTATATGACAATGAAAATCTGCTCTGGTTCTTTATACAGTGGGCTGACCTAACAAAAAAAGTCCCACAAGATCTAATCAACGAAAAGGGAGAGAAGTTTTCTTTATCTTTTTGACCTTCTCAACTACTTCAACAGCTTCGTGCTGCCAGCCATCTCTGGCAGTGATTGCATCTGCACTCCTCAAACCTCTGTCTGTATTCCTTGCTATTGATATGCAGAGGAAGGGGAGCAACTACATCACTAACTGAAGTGACTATTTATTTAGAGTCAGAGGGGAGGAATCTCATGATATGCTCCCTGAGATGTCAAAGCAAGATGCCACTTATATATCAAGAGAGGCCAAAACTGACTGGCACGCCAAGACCAAATTTAACATGTACACTGACAGAACCAGGTTTCTGTATTAAATAGGAGCTAGTGGTGTCTGTCTTTCAGCTCAATGTTTAGTCACATGAGTTTTGGGAATTCTAGGTTCAGTGAACACATCATCGTGAAGGGGAAAATTTACTTTATGCATTTTCCTGAGAAGTATTATAATGTCCACGCTATAAGTTAGCCTAATTTTTAAGGAAAACAGGAGGAACTTTTGCTGCACTTGCTGATTTTCAACACTATTCAGCAAAGATTTCCTGAGCCAGGAAGAACATAGAAGAGTAAGATGTAACCTCAAGGAGCATTTGCCTTGAAGTGCCAAGTCTAGACTGCTAGTCCCCTCTCCTGAAAGTCAAGGTCAGGACATAAACATTCTTTTTCCTCTCAAAGTGGCTTACCATCTACTAACTAGAGCCTTAAGCCATACTTCCCTGTTGATGAGGGGGACTGTGTAGCTGGGTGAGCAGCTGGCAGCTGGCAAAGGTCTACCCAACACATTACCGGGAAAAAACTTTAGTCTTTGCAAGAGATCTTAGAATTATTTATTTAACCTCTTTTATTTCAAAAAGAAATAAAACAAATAAAGACTTGAAATTACCATGCCTGTCAGTGAAGGTAATAATGACTTGGTAACCCTAGAATCTTTAAAATGAAGCAATTAGGAATTATAAAAAAAAATCTACAGTCAAAAAACTTGTATTCTTATTAAACTCATTTTGCAGCAGATGCAGTGACCCAGGCACTTATGGTTTATACTTGATTATAAAATAATTTTTTCATGAACATGGAAAATATTTCATTTGAAGCATGTCTGAATCATCTGGATTAAATTTTGATGTAAGGTTGTCATATGGTAAGATTTATAAAGAAGAAGTGATTAACACCTCAGTCATGGAATGACCTTCTGGATAAGTGATCATAATACATTATGTTTAATTAATAACTTCTTTTTAAGATGTTGTACTGTGCAGCTGAAAAGAAATTAATACCAGTGTTCTAATTAACAGGTTTTTAATATCAAACTGAGTGGAATGTACATGTATTTGTTTTTTCTTGTTTTATTCTTTACATGATTGTATACCAGTGCACGTTCAGAATGCAACATCACATTGATTTGTGATAATGCAGATACAGCTATACTCACTGATTAATTTCCTTATTTTGCTTTTAATTTTAAATTGCTGATTAAGTCCCATTTAATTTATAGTTTCACAAACAATCAAAAGAGTTCCACTTGTTTTCATTATGTCTTCCGATTCTCTCAACAAAGGTTTACCTACCAAGCCAAAATTAAATCTGACATAGTCTTCTGATTCTCCTTTCATTTCCTTAGATTGTGAATAAATTTCCTATATTTATAGTAACATTTATGAAAACAAAGGATTCTGGAATCATATAAACAGTCCCCGATTAAGACATTTAAAAGAGTATCTTAGTGCTGAAAGATGACTATGTAAGCCATAGTTTCTTACTCAAAAGACCTATCCGCTATGTACATTAAATCTCATGCTTGGTACATTACAAAGTATAATGTTTAGAGTTGCTTGTTTCTTTACAACATTTGCAGTACAAAGTCAACAATCCATGTTACAACCATTAACATTCATCACTTCAGCCAATGAATGACTAAACATTTAGATAAACAGGTTTTAGATTCAGTAACTCAGGAAGTATCTATTGGTTTTGTGTTGTTATATCTAACACTCAGTTACCACCAACGTACAAACAATGAGCAGTAACAACTGTGTTCTTGAGTAAAGAGATATTCTACTTAAGTCTTTCAGCCACTGATTTTTTTCAGTTAGTTCTGTAAACCAGGCCAGACTTTCCCCATATAAAGACAGGATGTATGGAATGAGAATGATCACACTGGAGAATTGAAGAGTTCACAGAATTTTGTAGCTAACTGGTTACCTAAAGACTTTATGCTGTGCTACCTAAGCATAGCATAACATAAGCATTAAACACAAAAAAATAGTTTTCCAGGCCTGCGTCTTTCAACATGAAAGTTTAATGCCATTTCAAATAAATCAGTATTTTTTGCAATGGAGTATAAAATATAGGAAAAACTAAAAACGTTTCTGTGTGCTGGGAAGTGAGAGGTCAAACTAATGTAAGGAGACAGTTTGTAGCTTTAGTAAGTGTAAGTAAGTCATAGATTTGCAGGAACAACAGATGTCCGTTCACAAAGATCCTTTTGGGCAACAAGGGTGATGTATACTATATATCTATAGTTGCTAAAGAGAAAATACAAGTGAAAGAACAGCAGCAGCTGATAAAACTGGAATAGTAAGATCTTGTGTTTTCAAGGGGACCTAGTAGAATTGAACAGCATTGTTTCACGGAGCGATATTGCCAGTCAAAGCAATTAACAAACCACAGACTAAGCTGGGGACAGAAAGTTGACGCTGGGTCACCTGCACCTTTCATATGGCTTTGCTAGTCGGTGTGATTGACGATAACTAAACATACACAGAAGGCTAGTGCAGAAGAGGACATGCAGTCATCTTTAAAAGGTATTTTGTCAAAAAAAACCCCACAACCCAGTAAACAAAACCAGAGGAAAGGAACTGGAATTGAGTGCGCCCTCAGCAAGTTT
>NW_009920591.1:29421-30692 GCF_000696875.1 Nestor notabilis | reverse complement strand
GGCTGCAGGACGGCAGGTGAAGTGAGGTCAAAAGAAGACGAAGAATGCTCTATGCAGCCATGGACTAAAGGCTGCACCCCACCGGGGGTGGGCATAACTCAGCATGGTGAAATGCTGGAGCACAAACATACCTCATCTCTGCCTGTACAAAAGAGTTGAGAAGGTATGGTGCTTGCCATGAGCTGAGGGATCACTTCTGATGGCAGAAAGGTAGATGAGGTATCTGCCCACCAAGTAAAATCACTGCCTTCAGTCTTGCAACAAAAGAGAACGAAGGAAAAAAGTGTCCTCTGCATACAGAAAGTAACCTGGCATTTCCATGTAATATGCTGTGGTTTAACTGGAACAAGTGATAGAGAAAACTGGAACAGCCATAACCAACCAGGCAGCAGTCAAAGTCTGTCAACTGAATCCAATGCAGCTGGTCCCACATCTGAAAATACATCAGACACCAACACTAAATAACACAGGAAAACCATCTGGGCAAGCTGCACAGCAATGGCATTGCAGGATCAATTTTAAAGCCCAGAGGATAAACCAGTGCGGGTCTGGTGCAGGCAACAAAGATGCATATAAAATCAGTGGGCTTTTGTAAGGAGAAATTGAAAATACCACTGAATTTGTGTAGGGCTGTATGCAGAAATGGAAATAAGACCAGAGTGTTCTGAGGGCATATAGTAAAATAAAATAGATAGAAAAGGGTACAGCAAAACTTTATGAGGTTCTCTGTTTGGAATGGATTTATTAGTGATGCCTTTTCCCCACCAGCTTTACATTCAGCACTTTGCTATAGGAATGATAGATCCCAGCCTTTGCATAAGTTTAATAGGAAAATAGTGGTCATGGTTCACAAAAAAGCTTGCTAATACCAAACACAGCTGAGATTGTACCCAAAAAAATGAAAAACACAAGGCAAAATCCTCGGCGCTGTTTGCTTTAGGCAAGAGTATGAGGGATGAGTCATGGGAAACAAAAACTGTGCCTTGAAGAATGACAAATTGGGACTCCAGAAAAAAGCAAAACAAAATTACATGCATTAAACAGTCTTCCTTGTTCTTAACTTACTGTGTCAAATGCATTGCATCTGACCCACATTTATGGCTGTAATGGAAGGGAGCGGCATCTTTAAACCAATTATAACACCGCCTGAGTGGGTGATTAAAGTGCCACACATTTCCATCACGGTGCTGCTTTTTACCTTGCTTGTTTGTTCAAGCTCAGTGCAATAAAACAACAGTTAAAAAGACATCCAAAATAATGGCAGTATGTTG
>NW_009920591.1:27113-29390 GCF_000696875.1 Nestor notabilis | reverse complement strand
ATAAAAAAAACGCCAAAAAAAGGCGCGTTTTTGGGGGGGGGGGGGGAAGATGGAAGGAACCAGCAAGAAAGGCTCAGGATGTATCAAGGAACATGGAACAAGGGCATGAAGTCAGCTAAGAAATCACTGTAGTGCTTTCAAGCAGCAGAGTAACGTGCTGATTACTCAAGATCTGATCCTGCAGAACCTTCCACACACACATTTACCTTTACGTGAGCTGGCCCACCGAAGTTAATCAGACTAAGTAAGAAGAATTAGCTGTATAGAGAATTGGAACTCAATTAGGAATACCAACAGAACCTTGTGTGAAACACTCTTCCCTTGACAATTAGAGAAGCAGGAGCATCAGTTGGGTCTGGCAGTGTAAAGGATAGATTATTTTCTGGAGATGACTTTCTCATCCATGCTTGGGCAACTGGCCAAACGAGCAGGATTCTGCACAGCCTGCTGTTTCTTTGATGGCTTCCCAGCTGCCCAAGGTACAGTAGGTGCATTATTAACACATGATCCAGAAAAGTTGGCAATGCCTGGCAACGCTGAACTTCCTGACAATCTGAAAATGGACACCTTTTCCCTGTACCTTTGTATTAACATCAACGGGCTTTCAATAGCAAGCCTGGTTCCTGGTGACCTGCCCACCCTTTTATTTCCTTGGCTCACGAGCAGGCAAGTTGGAGAGAAGCAAGCAATTGTTGAGAGCCCTGCCTGAGCACGCATGGACAAGTGAGGTGTATGTTTGTGCTGTGTGACAGCATGAAAAGAGAGAAAGAGCTTTGCTGCATTTTCTGCTGAGCATCATAGAATGGTTTGGGATGGAAGGTACCTTAAAAGCTCATCCAGTTCCAACCTCCCTGCCATGGGCAGGGACACCTTCCACTAGACCAGGCTGCTCCACGCCCGGTTGCTCAAAGACATGTCCATACCGGCCTTGGACACTGCCAGGGATGGGGCATCCACAACTTCTCAGTACAACCTGTTCCAGTGCCTCACCACCCTCACAGCGAAACCTGCAGACATTTTCTATTCCAGAACAAATCATACCCCCCAAAGAAAAAAAAAAGGAAATCCAACAAAAACCTAAATTTCAGTAACCCCAAATTAATATTTTGAGTGGCACAGGTAAATAAAATTATGACAACTAAAGAGGTCCTTTACCTTACAACGTTCTGGCACAGCTTGAACACTGGTTTTATTGAAAAAGCCTGCTGAGATGGTGCCCACAGGTGGGGAATTTGTCCCAGTGCAGATTAGCAGGCTGCTCCTTGTACAGCCAAAGGCTCTGCAAATGCTTGCTGGTGCCCTGTCCAGCGGGGCATTTGTCTGCACCACCCACAGATGTGCTTCCCCGCGTTCAAGGCATTCAGTGCTTTCTCCCTTCCAGGCCAGCACGTCTTTGCTTTGCGTGCCTTTGTGCCTGCAAGAGCTTTCTAACTTGCCCTAATCAAAATGACTAAAACTGACCACCAACTGTGATCTTTCATGTTGTGTCTGCCTGTGAGCCCAGGCAAGATACCCACAGACCTCTCCCAAGATAGACAGAATGCCTTGAAAACAATGCTCTTCTGGAGACTTGCATTGTGCATATAATACTCTGCTGCCAACCGCACACCACCATTTATTACCGTCTCATCTGTTTTGCTCGACTTGTTGCCCAACATTGTTATCTCAGCAGCAGCTAGCTTCCGTCACCCGCAATACCTTAAAAACAGCGTTCTGCATGTAAAAAGCATAGGAAAAAGTAGCACCCATAAAGCCTGGACAAGTATTTTCCTCGTTTTTACCAGGATGGAGGCAGCTTAACCTGAAAAAACTTTTTCACATCTTCAGAGCACATTCCTGAAAGGGGAGACTGCCTTTCATCCTGCCGGTGTTGCTAATGCTACAGAGGTGGGAAGTAGATCCTTTTTGGCTGGAAGCACTTGCAGAGCAGAGAATGCTACTGTAAAATGCTTAAAGCATGCTCAACCTGCAATTATGGTTTATTTCACGGGACTTAATTGTGCTCATCAGGAAAGGCAGTTGGGTGAGATACTCAGATAATATCCTTAGGGTCCAACATAGCAAACAGCTCCTGACTTTCAGGCGCCTTTTACTGTACTTGTTCCTCAACTACCTTCACTTCTTGTCAAGAGAGAGAGAGGCCACATGGTTTTTAGCGGAAGAAGGTGGAACAATAGTATCCAGCTCTGGAAATCCTTCTCTTCGATATCTCTGCTTTGCTATGTGACAACAGGGTCATACAAAACAAGACAGCACCTGAGCTGTCTTGCCCACTTT
>NW_009920591.1:25133-27058 GCF_000696875.1 Nestor notabilis | reverse complement strand
CTTCCTTCTTTCTGCTATGGAAAAAGGAATCCGATACCAACTTCCCAGTTGAAACAGAAGGCGAGTGAAGGAGACAGTTTCAGCGTGGAGAAATAAGGCACAGGAAGGGTCTGCTGGACAAGCAGGAACATCCATCTCTGATCCATCAACTTTTATTATACCTGTGAAAATTCCTCAGACTAAGAAGGGGAAAGCATTTTTTGAGTAAATGCTTTGATATAAAGACCAACACACCTCATTTTAAGTACATTCTTTGAAGCACCTGTTAGCTTTGAAAAGGGTATTCCCCTTTGCTGCAAGTTACCTAGAACATTTAAAATTTGGTTTTAGACTTATATACATTATTGACAGCTGGTATTGTTACAGATCTAACACTTTATTTTGGTCAAGGCAGTTGATTCTCAGTGTCTGGTAGCATGATTTAATGTCAGTCATGTATACATTGCTTTTGCCCCTTGTGTTTATTTGCATTGCTCTAACAGCACTACGACAGAACGAACTTCATAGTTAGAACTCGAAAGGTTTAAAATTAACACGGGGATTCCCCTCCAAGCTGAAAACAAACTTGTTTTCAACTTAGAAAATTTAAGATTTCAGACTGGCTTGGTGGTATCCTACCACAGAGGAGGTCTGGGATTATATTCCTTCATCAAGGTTTCCCCAAACAGCAAACCTTCCAAATCAGCTTTATGAAATGCTCCCCCCACCATCAAACTAGACATGCATCTTTGAGGGGTTTTAATAATAATAATAAAAAAAAAAAAGTAAAAAAAAAAGAAAAAACCCCTAAGTATTTGCACTTTCCACTTCCTTCAGTGCAAGTTTCTGTTCAAAAGCTTAACAGCATTACCTCCCCCCACTGCGGACCACTACAAAAAGATTAGCTGGTCATCTTTTTCACCAATTTAATGCAGCTAGGTTGAAAGAAAGGAAGTAAGAGAAAGAGGATGGGAGGTGTGGCAAGACAGACACCTCACTTAAAGGCTTCTGGCTCTCCTGAGAGTCTCCCCCCAGTGACAGAGGAAAGGAAATGATTTCATGAGGTTTTACTACCAGCTTTGACAGACAGTCACGCACAGACATACTTACTCTTCAGTGTGCTTGGTAGTGGCTGAGCAGGGGTAAAAAAAGAAAAAAAGAAAACAAGAAAAAAAAAAGAAAAAAAAAGAAAAAAGAAAAAAGGAACTTCCAGGTAATTTAGCATGTAGCGTAAGTCCGATTACAGTGAGGAATGAAGAGCAGTCTACTCTGGCCTGCTACTTCTCCTGAAAAGGAAAAAATCAGCAGCTCCAGTTGCAACATAGCTTTCTTCTATTTCAAAACATTTATTCTCCAGCATTCCAAGATTAACATCAGCCCCTCAGCTTTAAAACACATTTTAGATAGCACATACTTTCCTCAATCCGTCTTTGATTCTGTCTCTCTGATAAGTCAACAAGAATGTCTTTCTAAGAGGCTGAACTTTTGCGATTTTGGATTTATTCTGAGAGGAAGTATCTTAAGGCTATTTTTCCCCTACTATTATCCTGGAGCTAGCTGTCTACTCAAGCCCTCCTGCCACAGAGCTGAAATATAATACAGTAATTTTCTAGACAGCTGCATGCTCGGTGCTGGTACAGAAAGACAGCTACCCATAACTATTATTTCTATTGTTTTCTGCTAGGCAGAATGAGCATTGCTTGGCTCACCAGGGTCCACTAGCACGTCCAGAGAGCACAATCACTAGTTACATGCTGGCAGCATCCCCTGCAATAAAGGCAGATTTTGCCAATCTAATCCCACTTTCATCATGGTTTGATGGCACAGGGTCTGCTGACAATATTCAGTTGAACTCCTTACGTCTTTCATCTGCTATACACTTCTGTCCTAAGCTGCTATGATGAAGGGATATATTGCCCCCTCTGCTGTCCCACAAAATTAAGAAG
>NW_009920591.1:13160-25102 GCF_000696875.1 Nestor notabilis | reverse complement strand
AACTAATCCCAGATTTAAACAAAACAAACAGACAAACAAAAACAAACCAAAAATCAACCCCAAAGCAGAAACAAAACCAAAAACTGAACCCAAAACAATACCAACAAAAAGCCCAAACCAAACTCTGCAAATGAAGGAAATTAGAAGTTACAGGCTTTGTTGATTCTCCATTTATTTTGAGAAATATAAAATATGAAAACTAGTTTACAGTTCTGGCACAAAAATGATGAAGCAATAAGCACAGAGTTTCTTTTTACAAATAACGCTATAGATTTTTACCATTTAAAAGTGCCTAAAGTTCTTCACAGCAAATAAAGTTTATATCTTTTTTTCTTAGTAAAATATTAAATCTATTTAGATTGCACATGAACATCTTGGTGAAGTAAACTATATGTAAAGTTACAATAAATCTGTATTTTAAAGCAGATAGTCATTAGAAACTACATGGAACGGAAAAGACTATCAAAGCCTAAACTAAATCTAAGAGATTGATCAAGAAGAGACAAGACACTGACTGATATGGCACAAGTGATTGAATTACTGACAATTTAACAAAAAGTAATAAAGGCTATTTGAAGTTCTTCATGGATCTAATACATTGCCGAGACATTTCAATGCAGAGGTTTCATAACATTTAAACTGGCAAAATAGTTTTTCAGCTGCTAAACATTTTTCCACAAGGTTACAAGGCATCTCCTTCACTTAATACTGGACCTTAAAATGAGTATATTGGTAAAGAATGTGCATAAAAAACCAAAATTTACACCGAAGGTTGTTGTTGACAATATACTATGTTTTGACAATAAAACAGTTGAAAGGTTTATCAGTTAAAATTAACTGCATTAACTTGCAGCAGCAGAAACTAGAACATTTTGAAAAATCATTCTTCACGTGTTCCTTCAAAAACTTGCCTTGTTCCAATTTCCACAGTCGCTGAGGGGTTCAACCTACAGTTTTACTGTCAATACAGTCACTTACAGTATGCAAAATCAGACGTGAGCTGAAGTCTCTATAGATCAGGGCCGTCACTTTCACACAGTTATTCCTCCTTCACAGACACTTGAGCTGAAGTTATATCAGTCATGACTTGGAAGACTCTCCAGTCAAGAAAGAGTGACTAGTGATGTCCCACCTGAAATACTTTAAAGAGGCCTAGCTGCCACAGTGTTTTGTGTGCGCTCTGACCTTCTGGATTATGTTTCTTAAATGCAAACTCTTTAACACTCCAAACTGAAGATCCAAAAATTCAAGTATCCAAAGTCTTACTGGTTATAAGTCATGACCTTCAAGCTTGTGTTGATGTCAAGTAATTTACATAACCATTTCTTTCAAACTACAGCACAACTGATTTACCCATCTTCGTATCTCTTGCAGATGGTCAAAGAGTATTTGATTTTCATCAAAATAAGAATTAACACAGTTAATAGGGTCCAGATAGCATTGGTCTGTTGCTTTAAGACACACAGCAATGTTGACAATGGATGTGTGATAAATGCTCCATTATGTCATTCACATTACACAGCACAGGAAACATATGCACACTAGATTTCTTTGCACTGAAGCCCAGCTGTTTAAAAATGCAGGAATATGCCCTATTCTCAGAATTAGTCTAACATTATAGGCATGCACAGCTTCACATATCTGAACGAAATCAAGAGGCAGGACCTAAAACATCGTCTTTGTGATAAATTCAACAATGCCTGAACTAAAGTCTAACCACTTAAAATGAGAGTGCCAATGTGACCCTCCCCCAAAAATATGTTTGTAAACCAGGCATTAAAGCAAGTCTGGTCTATGTGAAGAAAAATTGAAAAGTGATCAACCAAATTCAAAGAGGGAAAATAAACAGCCTCAAATTATGTATTAAAGGTTTTCCAGTTAACCACCTATTATTTTTCATTTCAGCTTAAGTACCTCTTCTGAAAAAGATGTAGAGAATATCTTAACAAAAGCAAACAATTTTGCTCATTTTATTGTTAAATACTACTTTCAAGTAGCTGAAAGTGCCCAGTTTTATGAGTAATTTTAGATTCAGAGTACTGACTGAAAATGAAAAATATGACATTGAAAGCACAGTGGTGCTAACAAATACAAAATATGCAGCTTTTGAAAGAAAAACAGCTCACAAGGCACTTGCTATAGTGGTCCATTAAATAAACAGTATATTTAGTGCACCCTTAAAACATCATTGTTATGCATCAAGTTTTTTCAGTGTTAAGATTTATTAGAAACAACCATGGGGTTCTGTGTATTCTGAAGCAGTTACTGAGCAGCCTTGATTCATATTCTGTAAATGAAACAAACTAGAACTGGGGCATAGAAGGAGAGTTATTTTAAATGATTTCTTGCCATGTGAAACTTCTTCCATGCAATGACAAAATTAATGTGGAATGCCGTTCTGATACACAGCCCTCCCACTCTGCCCCAAATTACTGGAAGAGCCTGGCTTTTTAATTACAACTGAATCTATCATCAACTACTAGTTTGGCTCATCATTTGCAGCTTTGAAAAATAACGTGCATAACAGTAGCACTAAGCTACTTTCCTTTCCAGAGCAAAAACTGGCAGATAAGGAAAGTACAGATAAATATCTGTAAAAATTGTACATTATGTCAATGGCTTAAAATGCTGAAAGTCATAATCAACACACTTGATACTGGTTTGATTTTTTTTTTTGTTCTCAACATACTTCAGAGGCCAGAAAAGTTACAGACCCGACCACATCTCCTAGCATTTCTCTGTGGGAACGGGTTCTTCATCTCCCTTTAGAAAGTATGCATATATTAAACCATACTTTTTAATTACTCCCAGACTGAGAAAGCTTGGATCATACAAATGCTCCTGCCATCTTAAGGTTTCCACAGTCACATGTTGAACAGAATAAGGAAAGTTGTCACTGACAGAAGGATCTGTAGACTGGCCAAAGGAAAAGTTAACATTCTAATTAAAACCAGTTCCAGAACGTTAGCAAAAGGTACCAACTTGCTCAGGAGACTTCAATCTACTTCAGCCCAGTCTGTCATGGTACTTACTTTTGTCCATAAGCACCAAAGTGAGAAAACTTAAGCATCTGTCCAGAATCACCACACATAGTCCATTCTCAAATTCTACTCTGCAGAATCACTTACAAGTTTCCCAGATTCTCTCCAACTCAGATCACCCAAAAAAATAATCTAATCCTCATTCACACTTTTGCATAGTTTGGCATTTTCTGGAGTTGCACTTCTGTTTTCTTTCATAGCTTTTGAGGGGACTCATCTGTCACATATGCAATTACTTCCAGTCTAAATCCTTCAGGAAAAAAATCTGAGTCCCACTTAAGCAGCAAGCTGTCCACCACTGTTTGACATTCTTCTTTCAATTCAAAGTAAAGATTACTCAGTTTTAGCTGCACTTTCGGATTTCTCCCTTTGCATCATGCAGCGACGCACTATGCTGTCAAAACTTCCTAGGTAAAATAAGCCAATGATGCGAAAAATGCCCATGCAAACAACCTGGAAACAGAGAGAAACATCTTTCAATTCATTTAAGATCCCGGATTGCAGCATATTATTTACTCATGGAATATATAGTTCCAGGCAGGTACGTTATATAATCTCAAGAAAACAAACTCATGAAAACTATCATAACTATGTAACACTTCAGGACTGAGTAGCAGGTATCAATCTTAGCTTTCCCACCAACTTGCTGCTTCCACTTGAAAATACTACTTCAGTTTCCTAAATCCAAGTCTCCACAGCATTAGCAGCCATTTGATGAAAAAAAAGTAATCAATGTTAACATAATGTTCTACAAATTAAAGTATTTTAAACTGTAAGAAATTACGTCTACAGGGCCTTCCCAAATCTTACCTGCTGAAGACCTTCAGTAATAGAAGTGACTGGTGACATTCCACTTGTCAATATAGATAGCATATAACCATCTGATCCAACCGAGCTGTTAAAGTTCCCTTGCTGGATGGAAGGAAAAGAGCAATTAGGAAAAAAGTAATTTACCCAGTTGTAGCAAATCATGATCTGCTGTATTTCAACAGCTATTCTTGATGGACACAGATGACTGATGCCACTAACATTTTTATGTAAAAAGCTATTAACGCAATTAAACACCAAAATATTCAAAATATTTTGTACTATACAGCAACATTCCAAAAGGCATTCACTTGAAAATGGACAAGGAAGCTAATCTCTCTTTAGAGACAGGTGTGCTACATTACTGCAGATTTCTTTACAAGATAGAAAGGCACTAAATTTCTTCTTGAAGTGTGCTTACTGATTGAGAAAATGCATGACGGTCTTCCTGGATGTAAACATATTTCAGAGACAGAATTACACCCTAACTCTGCCAGGTCACCAGATCACCAATCACTACAGTAACTGCAGAATAAATCACCGCTTGCCTTTAGTTAAAATTAGTTCACTATCGCATGAGATTTGACAGGGGGGTGTATTTCAGGTGCTAGGTAATAGGTCCTCCTCCGTCTATGTCAAGGATTTTTAACTTGCCCTCCTCAAAACCATGACAGACACAGCCTGCTAAGAAATTCAGCTGGCAGAATACAGGAGACAGACACCAGGAAAAAGTAATTTGTTTGTTTGGAAATAATGAAAATTGCAGCTCTATAGCTCTGACTGCTGGGCTTCTCCCAATTTTTTTCCACACAGACTTTTCGCTGGACTTTCTGAAGTCTTTCAGAAAGAAACAGACTTTCTGAAACACTGCAGGACTAAATCTATGGAATGCAGAAGTGAAAGGAAGTGGTAGTGCTCCTGAATCAGGTTTAGGAGTGAATCTATGCTTAAGAGATTTGGTTATTTCCCAGCACATAACTGAGAGGACTACCAGCTTCTACAGTACAGACTTCTTTGCTGATAGCTTGAGTGCATAAAGACCATGCCTGAACTAATATTTCATCCAAAGTGCTGGAAAGCATGGTGTAGAAATACCAGATGCTTAAGATTAGAGACGAGATTAGTTTTCCTTAAGCACCAAAGCAGAATACTATAAGAGGTAGTGCTTGCTTTTAAAACTCATCCCCCCAAACCAGACATAATTTTGTTCTGTATTTGTGAAAATACTGTAAAAACATCACAACTGAGCACCTGCTGTAGATGTTAAATCATGTTGAGGATCAAAAATATTTTGAACTACAAAGTAATTACAGATTTTAGGCTTAAATCTTGGTGCTTTATGAACATGAAATTTCATGTTAGTTTCTTTTCTGAGGTGTTTTATTAAGCATACAAGCATCCCATAGCACAAAACATTAAAAAAAAAATCCTCAGAAAGACAATACACTTTTAACCACTAAGAGCAGCATTTTATGTATTTTAATCACCCATAAATCACACACTTAAGACATTAAAGGCCAAAAAGGCTAGACTGCCTTCATTTATTGTAAAATTATTTTTATATGAACTCATCTTCAAGAAAAGAAAGATAGTCCAACAAGCGTTTGAGGTTAGACAAATGGTATTTCATACATAAAAACTCAATAGAGTTTAGTGCTTTAAAGTCAGTCATAATCTGCTTTTGAGACATTGCATCATACTGATGCATCATTTTGTTCTGTCTAATGTACAACTTCAGATACTTTTTAGTTGCAAAAGGTTGTATAAAGTCATTTGTGGGCACAAAAGCAAAAGAGGAATAAAAAAAAAAAAAACACCTTCCTCTTCAAACTAACTGAAGAATACTGTTTCATGTAAATTGATTTTGCATTCAGCTTAGCTATTGTCTTACAGCCTTGAACAAGTATTACATGCAATCCTTGTCTCTCCAACAAGAGACTTTAAAAAGATAATTTTACTTTAAAAAGATAATCTACTTACTATGGCATCTTTGACTATAACTCTGGCGACTTGTTCTGCTTGACAAACAGATGAGGTTTCAGAAATTAGCTTCGTCTCTAAGGGCTTTAGTAGAAAAACACCAGTATCAGTTTGACTAACAACATACAGGATAGAAAAATATGAAGGTCAGATTTTGGATTTGGGTCTTTTGTCATGGATGACATCACAAGTGGTATTATACTGTCACCTAAAATATCCACTTAAAGGTAAAAACACCTTCACAAATAATAGTCTATTTTTAGAGGGAAAAGCCAACTTTTTCTTGAGTAGTTGTACTTTTTTTAATAGTTTATTAGTAATAAGATATGAAAAATTGTTCTCCCCCTCCTCCCCCAAATAATTTACATTCAGTAGAAGCAATCAAAATGCTTTAACTATGTCTCCTCAACACCTGGTATTATAGTTCATTTATGGCTCTTGCCAGAAATGAAGACAGGCCTCAAATATTTTGAGATCCTAGAAGACTTCTTTTTTTAAATTAATTTATTTATATTTTTAGTTTCTCAAATTCCACACACTGGTATCCACCAAAATCCATCACATTTTATTTCTTCATGGTTTAGAGCATTTATGCTACTTTACCTCACTAGAAAAAAAAAACAAAAAAAACCACAATTAGGGCAACTATTTTAGCAAGCACAGGTTTTTTTACCCCCCCCCCCCCACAAAATCCACCCCCCCCCCCCCCCAAAAAAAATCCCCAAACAAAAAAAACCCAACATACCCAAAAAACAAAACCAAAACCCCATGCACAAAAAACCAACTAACCCAGAACAAACAAACAAAAAAAAAAATCCCCAAACAAGAAAGTCTGGTCTGTTACAAAAACAAACAGCAAAAAAAATGCATTCAAGTATTTAGAAGCATGTTTGTCATTCATGTCCTTTTAACAAATCAAACAATGGTGGAGCTAACTGCACAGCAGTTATGCTCAGTATGTTAAGATAGATGGTTCTGTTGATGAATTAAAAAAAGCACTAAATTAGGGAGAAAGAAGTATTTGGTCACAAGATGACTTGTAATGGCTAATTCTGCTACATCTAGTAACAAAATTTAATTGAAGCATTCAAACCTAGTCAAATGCTGGGACTTGTTTAATTGCAAGGTTAATGCTTTTATAAAGCACTTCTAGGAAAGAGCTGAGCAACTACTGGTTTCTCTCTCATTATCAATCCAAAGTACTACAGAAATTAAATTTCACAGAAACAGGCCTATTTCCAAATACCTGTACAATTATAAATCCTGATTTCACACATCAGGCCCACTGAGAATTTTTTTTTTTTTTAGGATGTATATTTTAAGAGGTGGCAGAGAGGGGCATCAGCATTTTTGCCAGCAGAAATCACACACACTTCTTACACACTTTCCTAGAGTGATAATGGCTTACACCATCAGATCTCCATTTTATAACCCCTATGTAGCTTTGAGCTTACTGGCCAGTAACAAACATAGGAAAACTGTATCCTAGTTCATGACATTTTCTTTTACTATATTCAGTGATTACAGAGAAAAATAGCCTAGTCCTAAAGACATGATAACTATAGAGATGTTGCAAACTCAGTAGTATTAACTAAATGCAACAATAATAAACAAGTATCTGAACTACCAGAGCAGTGCAATACTGCAGATATTTCAGGTGTGCTGTCACAACAGCAGCAGGTCACCTGAAGACTTCATGTATGCTGGAACATAGGAGAGTCTTCGATTAAAAGACAACACCTTTTTGACTAAGATAAATCTCACTGACTCTCTTGTAAAGAAAAATCTTGGATGAACAGTACACTTTGCTGGTGATTTTATTTCCCTGAAATAGGATATTATGAAGAAAAACAAACCCCCAGAGAATATGCAAGCTATACAAGTATCTGCAGATGTCTAATTCTGGCACTTTTTGTTCTGTAATACAGAATATCTGTATCAAGAATGATGAAGTAAGAATAGTATTATACAATCCTACTGACTCCATACAAAGGGTGAAAGACAAAATGGACTTCAACTCCAATTTCCTATTATACATGAAGGGGCATCTTGAAAAGGCTGATCTCCTTAAATACCAGGTTTCTGGTTCACAGTATGCAAATAAAAAATAAGACACATTTTGCTCTGGTTACCTGAAACTTCAGTCTGAACAGGAGGCCTGAATGTAGTTTTTGGAATTGTGGGTCATGTGTAGGGACATGTCAAATGACGAGAAGCAACTAAATTTGTGAAAGTCAAAACTTTCACTTTCAAGGTAAGCCAAATGAAAAAGGCCATACTGCTGACACACTCTTCCGGAAAGTGATACTGCCATTTGCACTACAAATACAAAAAGTTTACTTCCTACTTTAATGCTAGTCAACAGTCACTATTGAATTGTGTCTTTACATATATTCATAAAGCACAGACAGTTTGCAGACTTTACTGAAGGAACTGAGGTTTATTTTGATCCGTCACATCTACCAGAACAACTGCATATTATCAAAGACACAACATGGGAATATTATTTTTGGCTTGTTAGCTTTGATATCAAAACAAATAGTGGTTTCACAGTTTACCATTCCATAACAATATTTACATTATGTACAGAAAGATTTTGCAGTGTTTCAGCTATTAAAAGTAGTTCTTCCCTTTAAAGCCAGAACAATACACAAAATTATCCTACAAGCTATTTAACTTCGAGTAGTTAAGTTGATAAAATTTAAGTATTTAAAAGTACTTCTTAAAATCTTAATATGCACTGATTTCAAAAGTACTATGGAAGTAAGTGAAATCTGAAATGCATTACTTACTACAAAGCGAAGCTTTAAAAACATTATAGTATTACTGAAGGACAATTTACCTTTGTTTTACTTTCTTCTGCAAAGCCAGGTGTGTCAGTATCTGGAGGATAGGCCACTGTCACATAGATATTATAAGGTTTTACCTGTATATTACAAAAGTAAATGTTATCTTAGTACTTACAGCCTTTACATGTCCCTCAACTTCATTAATTTCTTTTGTACAGAAATACAGCAAGCATGAATTTAAATTGCTTCTAGTGGTATGTATTCAGCACTTGCAAGACTCACAGCTTTGACAAATGGAAAAGCAAAACAGCAAAGACTTTTAAAAGATGGTTGTTTTTAATAAAAATACTTAAGTACTTCACAGTTGATGTAAATCATTTGGTGAATCTGAGTGTTTTTTAAGACATTCAGGAGGAATATGAAAGTAGCTTAGTTCTACAATATTACCAATTTCAAATTTAAAATAAGACTAAACCTTTGCCAAAACCAATACCCAATATTCACAACCACAAGGCCAAAAAGGCTTTCACTGAAGCTTATTAGCATGCTTTTTTGCTGTTGTTGATGTCAACATATTTTCAATGCTTGCTGGACAAGGGCAAAACCAACAAAAATGTAAAAGGAGAATTTGATATCTTTAAGATGTGTACTCAAGTCACAAGGCTTTTCAACCCATGGTATAAACTTGCAATAAAACAAAGTCTAAGCAGACAAAATTAAAAGAAAAAGGCAGAAAATATGAGGAAAAATGTAAGGTCTCATGTCAAGGATTGCATTTAGTTATGTATTTGTATGTATGTGCCACAGAATTACATCACTTACTGTGCTACTATTCAGAAACTGCAACAATGCAAATCTGTATTCCGATACAAATAAAGAAGCTTTTATATTCAGAGGGCTAAGATAAAGCAAAGTGTTGTACAGTGCTAAGCATTTTTACTTGTATTATGAAACATTCTATATCGAAAACACTTACTGAAATACCACATCACAGGTCCATAAACACCCTATTTTTAGTTTTCTGTAAGTCAGTATTCACAAAAATATCTGTCACCAGGCTGAAGGACCCTGCAGTCACGTTGTTCTATTTGTCAGGCCAGCAGTGATTAGAGGCAGTTTTACCCCACATTCAGGATCAAAGAATACAGCTACATTGAACAGAACACGGTAACAACAGGGACTATGCAAGGGTCTAGAACCAAACACCAGCACTTAATATCTGAACAATTAACAACTAAAATATATCTTCATAACAGAAGAATTGGGGAAGTAATTTTCAAATCAATTTTACCTGTCTTACTACAATGTACTTACCAACCTCGTTCCACTGAATAATGAAAACAGTGTTTGGTTGGTTTTTAGTCTTGACTTAAGCATAATCTTAGATTACTGCACTATAAAAAGCTCACATACCTCAAAATTAAGAAGGGTGAACCACTGTCAAGCATTTTTTATTCTTTTTTTGGTGGATAACCCTCAAATTCTAGCTTGCAAGTTCTACTGCTTCATATGGTTCACATACCATTTACCATGGCCTCATAAGCAAGTCAGGAATCACTGGCCTGCCCATCATGCATCCATGGGATATTCAGTATCATTCTGCACTTAGAGCCTTGAAGAAGACTTTTACTCAAAAGACCTAAAACCCAAGTCCTTTCAGTTAAACTAAAAGATTTTAAAAAAATGCCTGCACACGTGGTCACCTTCAGTTCTAGGAATGGCTTCAATCTATTTCCTCTTATGCAACTGAAATCAACTTAGTTTCTGCAGTCCCATGCAGAGAAATAGGACTGTACTGCTGGCAAAAAAAGAGGCCAACACAGCAGACAGACAGAGCTGCACAAGACAAAGGAGACCTATTTAAATGAAAACGTGCTGTGCTGCTAGTTAAAAGAAAAATATATTGTTTACAATCTAAAATACTGAACTTATTTCACACATACCTCCATTTGCAGGGCTTCAGCCAACCCTCGAAGAGCAAACTTCGTTGGAGAATAAGCTGTATAACCAAATAGGCCTAACTGCCCAGCCTGAGATGATACAAACACAATCCTCCCCATTCTTCGTTCCTTCATGGTAGCGATTACTGCTCGACTCGGGTAAACGCTACCCAGATAATTGACTGCCATTAATCTCTGTACAAACGATATTAATATGGTATTTGAGTCACAGATTCAGAATCCTTCAGCTGTTTGGTATTATTTATCAAAACTCCCTATTTCAGTTGGCTTTAATAATGAGGTTCACTAGATTTGTTGTTCTATCAGCTGGCAAAAGAAACTGTTTCACAGAGAAAAAACTCACTTCAAGCCAAAAGAAACCCAGTCTATCAACAACTCTTAATAGTATCCAGGATACTGATAATCCTGTGAACCATATGGCCTTCAAGGCAAAAAGAATATTTGAGGGAAAATCTAACCTAAACAATGTGCAGGAAACAATCCATTTACACATGATTTATGAAAACATACTGAAATAAAAGTTTAATGAGCTTTCTAGAATAAGAAAAATTCTATGTATTTATACATTTCAGAGATTTTAATTTTTGCAGGATAAGTGGAAATATTTAATTTTCACTCTTAGAAGACCTAAACCATATATATACACAAGCAACAGAATGGGGATGATTTGAATTTATTATAAACTTATGTCTATTTAGTATTTTCAGATTATTCAATGTTATTTGTAGAAGACCCAGGGCCTGAGGCCTGTAAAGTAACCAACATGCAGGGATTTGAGGTGGGTTTTTTTTTTGGTCTTTTAATCAGAGCAACAGCTTTTCAAGCTGCAAGCAAATTGTGCACCTCAGCATTGAACACTGATTACAGCTGAATTTTTCTTAAACGGCTTAAAAAATATGTAAAAAAAAAAAAAAAATCTTCACCAGAAAAAAAAGTTAGACCATACGAAATTCAGTGACTCAGAGCCCTTCACAGTGCATTGAACTATAACAATACATGCCAGGCCTTGTGCCATCTTGAGGACTGACTCTGTTCACTGTTCTGCCCCACCAGTGGGCCAATTGTCAGGTAGGAAATTAGAGGCAATCCTTGCAGATCTAATTCTGACAGCTACCACAAATCAAGTCTATCGCTGTTCTTAAAAAGCCTACAAAGACACAGGAATGCAAGCTAATTGTTAGTGGACTAAAAAGAAATCATATGATAAAATAAAAAAGAGCATGCTCACTCACTTCAAAACAATTCACTTCAATATCCTCAAATTTTCCTGTAATTGATGTTCCTGCACAGTTTACAAGCATGTCAACTGGTCCAAGCTTCTCCTGAGCCTGAAAAAGGCAATAGAAGTTAAGACCTTCAGCAGG
>NW_009920591.1:2465-13129 GCF_000696875.1 Nestor notabilis | reverse complement strand
AATCTTTCCTTTAGTACAGTATCATTATAAGAAACTATTTCCATTAGAAATCCATGACAGAGAGATAAGCTTCTTAAGATACATAAGTAAATCAGGTACTTCCTCACCTGTTTTAGAACATTCTCCACCTGTTCATAGTCTTTAGATACATCAACAGAAATACATAGTACAACCTGGAAAAGAAAGTGAAAGAACACTTTTACAACACAGTAAGTCCAGTAACTGTTGACTCCAAGCCTTTCAAAATGAAACAAAACCCACTGACATATCTTTTCCAGAAAAAACCAAAACACCAAACAAGAAGGCTTTTTGACAGGACAGTTTGTACTTCTCCCACACTGCAGAACACAGTCCCTGCCCCCTCTGAGCTTCTCCCCCTCCTACACACACGTTCTAGTATAATAAAGATTATATTAAGAAAATAAAAGCACTTCAGGATCTTCAAAGCAGCTACACATGTACAACATAGCATTTCTAATTTACTGTACTAAAACACGCTATGACTTATTTACATAAAGCTTAGTAAAAACTATTTGAACCAAGGCAGACAAAATTTCACAGTGCTACGTTTAACTTTCATCAGCGTTAAACACAAGTCAAACCATTTGTGTGCCTTAAGCTATCAAACATTAGGCTAACAAGCATTTTTTTTCCATATCCTAGAAAGGCATGGCTGCAGTGTTACTCTGAAAACTGCAGCATCAGCACTGGGGAAAAAAAACAAACCAAAAAACCCAACAAAAAACCAACCAAACTTTTCCAAAATTTATAAAGCAAGTGTTAAACCTTGCTAACTTCAGTAGTTGCAATGCATGCTACCCACTTTTTTCATCATGTCTTTATTTTTGTAGTAGTAAACTTAGTTGCACACTGCTTAATTGGGACACGTCAAGGACAAAACTAAAAGTTCTATGAGAAACTGAATAGCTGCAGTGTGATAAATACCTAAAAAGTGCAATAATGTGTATATATTTACTCTTTGTCTGGAAACCAGAGACTATGGGGTTTAGTTTGAAAGATAGAAAAGCCTGAAAATAACCATTGGCCTGAGGAGTGGGGTGGGGCAGGCAGGACAACAAAACCCAGATGACTAAATTATGTTGCAGATAAAAGTTGGGCCCCATTTTTCTTAAAGTCACTGATTACCTTCAGCAAGATGATCTCGGAATCCACATTTTGCAGCACCTTCACATCAACTTCATAGAATGATATAATGGCTAGAGTTGGAAGGGACCTTAAAGATCATGTAGTTCCACCAGCCCTGCCATGGGCAGGGACACCTTCCACTAGATCAGGTTGCTCAAGGCTCCATCCAACCTGGCTTTGAACACTTCCACGGATGGGGCAGTCACAACTTCTCTGGGCAACCTGTAACTTCTTCACATAACTTCTGGCCAAAGGAAGCATTGCCTTTGGGTTACCACTTACCAACTGTAAGATATAAATTCCAGCTTGGCCAGATATTGACAAACAAGCTATCCTTTCTGCTGAGCAATCAGCAGAGCTTCAGGGGAATTCATCATCTTCAAAGGAAAAGCAATCTCAATAAAAGGAGGTACTCCTGTATTTTCAATCCGATTTCTATCCTTTCTGTCACTTTGGTCAATTCCTTTAAACTCAGCTTGAGGTGAAATAAAACAAAGTCATCACCAGTTTGTAACAAGTATCATCATGACCACTTGCTGTGGAGAATGTGGACACACACACCAAAAAAGCAGCTTGCCACAGCATAACTAACTGCTTTGGCAGCTAGTCATTTGTCAGTCCTGCCTCTGGTCAGACTGCAACACTTCTTAGCTACATAAACAGAATTTGCTTGCTATTCCTGTATAGCAGGTTGGCTATTCCTGCCTCCCAGCACTGCGTGTAGTAGGACATAAGAGTAAACTTGTGGTGTGAGTTATTGGGTGGTCTGCATGCATCTCCCCTGAGGGCATTTATTCCATTTTGGAAACATTATCTTTTACAGAAGTTTAAGAACACAATACCAGTTGAACAGAAATGACACTGATTTATTATCTGGATGTCTTTGCAAGATCAGTGAGGAGGTTAAAATCACAGTTCTGTATCAGAATTGGAGCAGTTGGTTAATATATCAGATTGCACAGATTAGTTATTCATACTGTGAACATCACACTTGGGAACTATCACAGCTTTTATTGACTACTACCACATTTTACAATTCACCTCTCTACTTGTATTATCTTACATTCTTTCTTTTGCTACAATACACCGAGTACCTTCACTCCAAAGCATGAGCTATAGATCCATGCCTAGGACACGGAATACGTTGCCAGAAATAGCCTAATATCCCCAGCCCTGTTCCCCAACTTTTGTTCTAAATATTGCATGGTGGTAGATCATTAATAAAGCTTTCACAATAGAAGATCAATTCAGCTCCCAGTGAAGTTACTATTCTATATTAGGAAAGGGATTAAAAAAAACATTGCAGAAATACCTAAGGGCAACGATTTTGTTCCATTCCACACCTACACCCATAAAGGCTGCAGTGTCAGCACTCTAGATAAATCACATGAAAAGGTCAAACACTAAAATGTATGCAGATGTCAGACCCTGGCTGTCAATGCAACCTAGTTTCATGCATACATTGAAGCACTGAACGGTGACAGCATATGCTCATGAAAAAGTAATCTCTCCTGAGGATCTCTGCCTCTTAGTTTGATATTTAGTAAACATAACAGTCCCTGTGTACATGAGGTGTACAGATACCTTTCTCTATGCTCTTCCAGCAATCCTTTTGTACAGCTTCTCTCAGATCAGCTACCCTCGCTTCCCCGCTTCTGATCTGCTGTTCCAGTGCAAGCTCTGCCCGAGACTCCTTGCTTTTTCCAGTTCTGTTCTTTGCATTTAGACCAGGCAGGCTTTCCTGTGACCTTTTCCACAACCCAACAATAGCTACAGAAGAGCCAGCCCACCTATCAGCCCCACTGCCTATGCTTACTTAAACTGGCTACAAGTCTACAGCTGCCCCTGCAAAAGCAGTCTTGTTCAGTCCACACTGCAACTTGCTCAATCTTGAAGGTACTTTTTGGAGATTTTAATTGAAACTCTGAAGAACATGCACCAAGTAATACTTTTTTAAAAAGTCTGCATCTATCAAGCTTGGACAGATTTCAACAAGATCATCCTGACATAGTGTTTGACAAGGGATTAACTTTAATGCTACGCTTGGGAAACTACTAGAGCAGCTACAAGAAAGCAGTTATCAGGATTTATTTATTTATTTATTTTCGTAAGTGGGCAGAGTATAGCTTCTCCTCACCTCAAATGGCCCAATTTTTCAAATAGTTGATCTGAAGAAGGCCGCATGCACAGAAAAAAATAAATCAGCTTGGGCCATTTGTCAAAAAAATAAAGAAGACAGAATCTTATATCCTAAATTGAGGTATTAAGAAAATTTTGTATCAGCTAGTACTAGCATTATTGCCTCCAAATATTTGTCTTTTTCCATTGCTGCTTTTCAACAAAACATGCAGTTTACCAGTTCAAAACCTTTTTTACAGACACATAAATTGCCTGTATTTGTAATAATGAAAGTAACAAAAAAGTTTGGGAACATGAGAAAGGAGAAGTCAAATACATTAACAGTCTCAACACTGTTTCCCCTCTCCCCTTGCTTACTAGCACTGCAAAAAAAAAAAAAATTTTAGCATGTCACCTTGAAGTTGCACATTCTGAATATAGAAAGCTTACCTATACTAAGCTAGTACCTCTGCAAGCTCTAAAACAGTGCCTTTGTGCATGAATGCACTACCTATTCACTGAGGCAGCTTCAGTGTTCAGAAGTCTCAGAACTTCACAAATTTAACTTGTTTATCTGCTACAATTCTTTGCCAGGAAAAGGAATGTATGATGCCTGGAATCAATAACTTCTTTCCCAAGACAATTGCTCAATTGCTTTATTTTTCAATTGCAAAAAGCAAGAGATCTAGAGAAAGAAAAAAAAAAAAGAAAAAAAAATGGTTCTTCCACTTCATGTTGAAGAATACAAGCACTTACTGAGTGGCAGTAAATTGCAGCTATCCAAAAAAGCATACCACACCTACCGCTAAAGACATCAATCTTTGTCTCTAAGAAAATCAGGCTAATGTACTAGCGAGGCAATATCAAATGCAGCAGAGTTCAGAGTATGTCATGTAAGCGTATTTTTCAATTCAAATACTGAATCCTCACTTGTTTTTGTCAAACAGCTTTGTTTTAAAGATACAACTACTGAACTATGTTGTAGTAACTAAATTAAACTGAACATACAATGCTCACTGTTAGCAGTGATCTTACCTGCTTGTCATTAACTGAATACTTCTCTATTTCCTTCTTTGTCTGCAGCAGCTTGTTCTGAAATGGACACAAGAACATAGAAGTTCTGAGAGCAGTATTAGTCTCTGGTATCTGAATAAGGGTTAAAAATAAACCCTAAGCCCCAAAAGAGTTATCTGTAACTAGTTGTAACACTTTAATATTGTCATTTTACAGATTTATAAATATATTATGAATACATGAAATCCATCAAACTACCAGAACTCACTCATCTGTTATTCACTTCTTCTTCTAATGCCAGTAACAAAGTCTATAACAGATATAATGCTTTTGTTTCATACAACTACACAGAGCACCTAAGGTTGTAGGTACTAATTGTTCTTCTGTATTTTGGTTCTATTTTATATCTATGTAATACTATATAAACTATTCTGAAGTATAATCACTGTCACAGAATTATAATTAAAAAAAATAAACTAAAATTTGGTAAACTGTCATACTCCTTTCAAAAACACTTGTGTTCATTCTGGATGCATTAAAGAGTAAGCAAACTAAGTTCTCAAATGTAAGGAAATTATCAAAGCCAGCTGGGACTGAGTCCCCCAAATTAAGTGCTTTTATTTCCTGAATAATTAGGGTTTTTTTCTACAAATAAAATAAAAACCCATTATGAAAACAGTCATTCCAACTAAATTTGGAATACTTATTAGTTAAAAAAATCCCAAACAAATACAAAATAACACTTCTTCCTCCAGCATTGTCTTAATGAACAGTTTTTCACTAGTAAAAAGTGTGATATAATGCTGATTAGACACCAAAATATTCAGTGAATTTTAAGAATTGTATTTAATCTCTCAGTTGTCACTTACTGTAGGGTAATTCTATGGTTTTAAAGAATATAGGGTTTTTCCTGCTTTTGTTCTCTGCCACAGATCTAGACAGTGAAATAATGAATACCATTAACAGAAGTGGTAACACTGGCAGAGTTTTAAGACAAGCTAATTCCATGTTGGGCTACACTCCTTAAAAAGGCAGCTACCTCTGCTATTCAAATGCATTAATTTGAAATGCTTAAGATCCCCTTAAAATATAGACTGAAGAAAGCATGAATAATTATACATGCCGAAATCATTCCCCACTTGCATGGATTTTGTGAAGAGTTTAGCCAGTAAAAATACACATACACTTACCTCATCCCTTGCAATCAGTGTTATGAAAGCACCTTGTTTATAACATTCAATAGCAATACATTTTCCAATTCCGCTGGAGCCTCCAGTTACCTAAAAGTTATTTGAAGATGGCAGTGTTAGTCCACTATCCTCAAACCTTCTACCATATGATGAGTCAAATCAAATGAAAATTCTAAAAATATACTGAGATTAAAATATCACTCAATGAGGTGTGAGTACAGAAGATGCACTAAAGTTAGTTTACTGATTGAGTATGAATGAAAAAGACGTTCTGAATAGATCAATGAGCATTTGCTTCTACCCCCAAGTGAGTTTTACTTCAGTGGTATTTTTGCTCGTTTCTTACATCAAGCACATTTAGACCTGCACCCACATGGGCTCTCTCACATGCTTTTGACTAAGTTCTGCATGTTATTTTTAAAAGCAGAAGTAGTTAAAAGTTTGAAATCTCTATTCATGTTAGTCATAATGATACAACTACATACTGCCCCTCCATACCTGGTCACTATAGAAATTATTTGTAAAATTAACAATTACAGACTGCCTGATTAAGATATCATGATGTAAACAAACAGAAAATAGCTTCTTTACTATTAAAAAAAAAACACTTGGTCCTCTGTAGAGTATTTCCAAATCCCACTGTCTAGACTTTGAACTGTCCCTGCCATCCCACAATTCCAGTTTTGTGGGGATGCCAGCACCTAGACTTCCATTACCTTTTCTTCTTCCTCTGAACTGTAACACTGAGTAGCCCTCTACACAAACAGGAAATTTATAATAGTCTGTTTACACAAAAATGCCGGGTGATGCATCACATGTTGCAGGAGAACACACTGCCAAATGTTACTAATATACAGGTTAAAGTCACCTTAACACCTCTCTCACTACTCTGAAAAAACCTACTTACAAACTCCATGGGGAACAAGGCATAGATGACAATCCTGACCCCGCTTTTTGACAAAATAAAAATGTCTGCCTGTCTGACACTGCCTTTATACGATTTGTTCATTTAAGGCCAGTTGCAGTCTGCATGTACCTTTGGTCCTTAAGCAAACACAGGCATCTTCCTTATATATCCAAATCATTTGGATTTTCTTTTAACAGCATATTAAGAGACTATAATCAAGAAAATACTGGAAGAAAATGCCCAGAAGCACTTATTGTGAAAAAAATCTGTTGATGAAGTGAGTTCTCAAATACTGATTTCCTAATGCATGGAAGAATATTTGGACTGCGCTGGAGATCATAATCTTCTGTTCTTTATCACGTTTCAAAATACTTCAGAGAAAGTAAAGTATCACCTCTGTTTTAAGTATAAGAAAATGAAGGCATTGAGTTAATTAGTGTCAATGCAAAGATTCTCAATTTCTTAACTACACGCCCTATCAAAGCCTTGTGTTTGCTCTTCATCTGCCAATGCCTCTGGTTTCAGAGATGCATTATCCTTAAAATTCTTTCCACTCCTGGAGGCAATAAAGTCAGAAGATTCAGAAGTACATTCCCATGAGTCACTAAATTCTTTCACATGAGTATTTTATCACTAACCTTCAAAAATAGTTTAGTTATAACATGGTCCATGGCTTCTCACTGGCTTGTCTGCAGTCACAAATGGCCAAGAACGGGTATGGGTGTAGCACTCACAAAGATTAATTTAAGCTCTTAAGGCTTTCTCTATTATTAGAGATAGCTGCTTCAGATTAGCTTCTGACTCTCTCCACCAGATTAGCTTCACACTGCACAAACCTTTGAGGATGACTCCAAAATGCATGTCTAGAAATCTGAAACCTGCTCTGTGGTGTTCTGAACCAAGGATGACTTCTTTCAAAGTAAAGGAAGTCAGTAAGAGCGAGAGTGTTACTTAGGTTAATGATTTGCGACTTCAGCAGAACCCCATTTAATGCATTATGATGGAAAGAAGTTAAGCATTTTAAGGTATTTGCAAAATAGGTTGTGAGATTTCAATACATCTCTGGAAAGACTAAAAGACCGTTTGATACATTCAGGCAGACCTCAGTTCCACAGCACTGGTGAGCTGCTTCCACCAAGTTTCAACAGCAGCAGGTACACCAGCACATAAACTAATCAATGTGCATGGAATACTGCTCCAATTTCACTTTTTGGCATATAGCACTGAGGGACAGCTGCTTACTAGCTGCACAAAATGCTGACTATCATGAACAAGTCAACTCCACCAGGAACTGTACAGCAACTAGAAGAATTACTTGAAAGTGAAGTCACTGGCACCAAGCCACTGGCTTCTCAAACAATGCTAATTTCATTTCAGAAAGACAAGGTCTGAAGTCATGCAAGAAATGGAAAAAGGAAATTTTTATTCATAGTCACACTCAAGAACGCTGGATAGGGTTCATGTCAGATAGGTCAATGACAAAAGGCAATATCAATTAGCTGAGAATTTTAGCATTTAGGTGGGAGGCAGTTACTAATATGTGGGAGGTTGGCATTCATGGTGAATGCTCCTGAAACAGCAAAACAATCCATAACACTAGTGAAAACTGCTTTGTGCTACAATGAAGTTAGCCCAAGCAAAGCTATGAAGTCTGTTAGGTACGTAAGTTACTAATGTAGATGTTCAGAATTAAAAGACTACCACCCATCCACTCCATTAAACAAGACATTATTAGAGTTACCTCACCCTTGTGGCCAATAGTTCTACAGTGCTACTGCATCTCAGGTCCAGACATTGAAAAAACGGCATCAGTTGCAATTCAATTTCACTGTAACCCAGCCTCACAGAAGTCAACAAAAACCAAAATCTGGTCATAGGGGACTCAAAACACAGACTAATTTCTGAAAAGGAAGGGACAATTAAATCCTGGTATTCATTCAGATGTTCAGAATGCAATACTACCAGCCCTTGAGCAGCATTATTGAGCTGTTTCTGTGTTTGAAAAGAACAGGTACCAAATTAGCTATTCCAAAATGGCTGGCTCCAACTTCTTGAGCTGTGATCCTTAATAACAGAGTTCAGCTTCTAAGAATCATAGGGTTTATTTCCCCTCTGATAAATGGAAATGTTGGGGTGAAGTACAGAGAACTGCTGTGTGCTTGAATTGAAATTCACTTTAATTGATGAGACAGTCCAATTCCAAATTAATAGAATTGTCATCAGGAATGATCAAAATCAAGACTTAATACGGTATCTCCAACAGAGCTTATTAACTTTCACTTACCAGTGGATGCAAGCTGGCTTCATGCTTTTAGTCAGTGCTCTGACAGAAGGTATTTAGTTCCACTGGAACTGAACATCCCTGTAATCTGCTCAAAGCAGTTAGTATGCCTGATATGACTCAAAATGACCTCTTATCAAAACCCTCAGATGCATCCAAACCATAAATCATGTTACTCCCAACACAAGAGCTACAATGCTGAGACCACAGTTGCCAAGCTGGGCTCTGTGCAGAAGACACAAAACTATTTCTAGACTACAAATGACCCTTATGCATGTGGATTTGGCATAATCACCCTGAACTATGTCCAAACAATAGATTTCAATCTGAATGGGAGACAGTCCCAAGAAGAGAACATCTTTACATTTCCTACCATTGTTAGTCCACAAACTTTGATAAACTGCATTCATATCACTAAGATCTCTTCCCACATTTTTCCCCCCTCCGTTCCCCCTGAAAATTTCAAGTTGGTTTTAGAAGGATTAAGCCTGAAACAAGGGAAAAGAGGGGAAGACATTAGCATTGCTATTTCATCAAAGGCAGTTTCTAACATCACTCATGAAATTTACACAAGGCTGCTTTTGCCCTAACATCTTAAACTTTTATTGAGTTCTGCTCCATCAAGCAAAGTACCTTTGTAGACAAACAAAAAGAGCGACCAGAGAGAATGTCTGTGTAGGGCAGGTGTAACACGCCTGACAAAGGGCAGTTAAATGTGATGCAAGTGAGCATGATGCACATGAAACAGTGATGACTGCCTTATCCTGTTTTCTTTTTCCTGTCTACTATTACAATCAGCTTCCAAAATATAAGCTTATTCTCACAGAATAGGTGATCTGTGCTAGTACATAGCCTGAGACCCAAGGAGGGAGTTAATGGGAAAATAAAAGATATATAAAATAGTCTTCCAGATTTCAAAGCATGGAGAAGTTCAGTACAAGAAAGATTAGCTCTACAGCACAAAAATAATGTTTATACCCATTATTTAAGAACACTTTCCTAGTCATGCTAGAAGCAAAGCATTTTGTTCAAAATAAGTTAAACCTGATGCTTGACCCAATTTGATAGCAGAGAACTCCTTTTTAATGGTGCTCACTGGGGTCACCAAAATACATAGCATATAAGGGGGGGGAGGGGAACCCACAAGAATAGACCATTAGTAATTTGGAATTCTGTAGACTCTCACTCTGAGTAACAGTCCTATTATTTTCTAAGAAAAAGAGACTCCTAGGATTGTCATACCTCCAGAGAGCATGTCTTGCCTAACACAGCAAGTGCTTCCATCACACAAATGACTCTGGGAGAGGACAGAGAGCAAAAACCCACAAATTTTCTGCTTCAAATTTCTATCCCTAAAGGCAGCCAGAGTCAGTTACTTAGCCATAACTCAAACATCTATTAATCATAACTGTTAAGAGTGAAGAGAAATACTTTTTATGGACAATTGGTATGCTGGAGGAAAGGGATGCCATCCTTGACAGGCTTGAGAGATGGGCCCATGAAAACCTCATTTAGTTCAACAAGACGAAGTGCAAAGTCCTGCAACTGGGTTGGGGCAATGCAAAGCACAAACACAGGCTGGGTGGAGAATGGACTGAGAGCAGCCCTGAGGAGGACGACTTCAGGGTACCAGTTGACAAGAAGCTCAACAGGTGACAGCAGTGTGTGACTGCAGCCCAGAAAGCCAACCATATCCTGGACTGCATCAAAGGGAGCATGGCCAGCAGGCTGAGAGAGGTGACTCACTCTGCTCTGGTGAAACCCCACCTGAAGTTCTGTGTTCAGCTCTGGGCTCTCAACAGAAGAGGGATGTGGACCTGCTCAAATGAGTCCAGAGGAGGCCATGAAGACACTCAGAGGGCTGGAGCACCTCCACTGTGAAGGCCGAGAGAGTTGGGGTTGTTCAGCCTGGAGAAGAGAAGGCTCTGGAATACCTTAAAGCAGCCTTCCAGTACCTAAAGGGGGTCTACAGGAAATTTGGAGCAGGACTTTTACAAGGGCGTGTAGG
>NW_009920591.1:0-2351 GCF_000696875.1 Nestor notabilis | reverse complement strand
GTGAGACACTGGCACAGGTTTCCCAGAGAAGCTGTGGCTGCCCCATCCCTGGCTGTGTTCAAGGCCAGGTTAGACGGGGCTTGAAGCAACCTGGTCTAGTGGAAGCTGTCCCTGCCCATGGTGCGTGTGGGGTGGAATCAGATCACCTCTAAGGTCCCTTCAACCCAAACCACTCTATGATGATTTAAGAGTGAAAAGAATGCTGACTTGAGTTGAAAAATTCAGTAACTGGTATGTAATAGCCTCTGAAGTTGCCCAATGATCTTCCTCCAGAAATGTAACATATATTTTCAAGATACTTTCAACAAACCC
Source organism: Nestor notabilis (assembly GCF_000696875.1). Taxonomy (NCBI): domain Eukaryota; kingdom Metazoa; phylum Chordata; class Aves; order Psittaciformes; family Psittacidae; genus Nestor; species Nestor notabilis. The sequence goes on along the minus strand of NW_009920591.1, from coordinate 2,039 downwards.
CAGAAGGAAGAGTTTCCAGATAAGACTGACTTTTTCTGCTTAAAAATCCCACCTATTTATTCAAGTATATTTTGAAAAATTGTATTTATTGTGCAATGGTAATCACTGCAATCTTGAGAGGGCTTAAGCAGTTAAATAGACAACTTGCAGATCTTTATTCTTTATTGCAAGACTGAGTTTAACTGAGGCCTAACAAAGATTAACAAATATTAATCCACAACCTTATCTGAATCAAGTAATAAATTAAAAAGAATTTACATATAGAGAACACAAACGGATTTTGTTATTTTTCTGTGAGAAGACTTCAAAGAAGTTCTTAGATAATGTTATGGACCTTAAGTATTTTCATGAAATCTCTCAGTCATTTCATCATCAGAGAACAGTTACTCACAGTATACAATATAAAAACTTGCTTTACACACACAGTATGGAATGCCTCCCTAAACAAAATTTCTGATTTACAGTACCATCATCCAATATTTTGCCTTCTGCATTACACTAGAATATCTGAAATCCAAATGCACAAGTGTCCAGCATCTACCAATCTAAGAACTAGTGAGCTCTGAAACAGCTTCTCCATATTTCATTAGTTTGCATGAATACTTTAAGAACGTAACTACAGTCAAAATAAAACAAGTAGTCTTGCTTGTGGTGACATCAATAAAACTTTTTATTGTTCGCAATTCTATTTCTGAATAAAAGTCACAGAAGGCCCTTACACCTGCTTCATGTTTGCTTTTACACAGTACTGAAGGGGTTCCTCCTTAACAAGCATTACATCTGTGGGAAGAGCCATAACCAGAGAACTTCAATGCAAGCTCGGACACACCTCACACACTATATGATGCTGTAAAGCCAGTTACAGCATCCAAGTAACACCTACTGCATAAAGCAATTTGGGAATACTGTTGCAACTTGGACAGGTCTAACTTATTCTGGGGACAGCTCCATCCTCCAAAGAGAAGCTCCAAAAATAACAAAAAAACCCCAACACCCACCCCCCCACAACTCCAAAAAAAAAAAAAACCCCCACCCCCCCCCCCCCCCAAACTCCCAAAAAAACACACCACCAAACATCACTACCACACACCAACAAAACAAGGCAACACACAGGGATCGTAAGTCAAAAAACCCAAACAATTCAGAGTACCTGTAAATTCACCTGCACCTAAAAGGTCTATCTTCTGGATCATCACGAACTCCCACTGTAATAAAGGGTATCTTCAAGTCCTACTCACCCCTTTTAAGCAAATTTAATCAAACAGTAAGCTACAGCTTCTCTGCATAGAACATACCTTAAGGATTTAATGGTAAGTTTAATAAGCCGATTTTAGGATCCTGAATCTTTCAACTGCTCTCATGTGCCCATGAGAGCGATCCACCTGAAAGCACATGGCGGGTACACTTCCCTTTCCCTATTGCTCCTCAAGCGACAAACCCATATAGCTTCAAGTGGTGCCCTATCTATGAACTCTTTCAATAGTATGGCTTTCTGAAGGCTTCCTCCTAAAGACTTACATCTACCATCTTGACTACAGTCAAAATATTGCTCATAGACATCAATATCTATGTACTTAAAGATGAAGAGGTATATGAATGTCATCTGACCACTTCCTTTGTATTAGTCTTTCCATTTCCTCATATCTGACTCGTTTTTTTAGACCAACGAAACAACAGATTCTGCCTTTGTTTATAAGCACACACCCCATTGGAATACCTTGGGAAATGCTACAAGAAAACAAAAACTCGAGATATCTGGTAACTTCGAGAGTACAAAAGGGATGTCTCAATATGTCAACATGAAGACTGAAGACGGTTTGCATTTCTTGTGACTCAGAAGATAGCCTTAAGCCAACCGAGATAGACAGCGGCTGTCAGGCTCATCAGTACAGGTCGTTTCCTTATCACCCGGGACTTGCGGCTCCCATGCTTCGGTAGCTCGGGGTGCTACCCTAACACCGACACCTCCTCAACCCCCACCCCCAGCATGGGCCTTTGCCACCAACAACCTGCAGGAGACTGCCCGCCCGCCCGCTCCC
>NW_009920590.1:21460-33192 GCF_000696875.1 Nestor notabilis | reverse complement strand
TTGAACCACGACAACCACCCACCTAAACTACACATTTCTGAAGACGTAGGATCACAGAAAAAGCAGATAAATAACCTTTTCTCTCACTTCCTTATCACTGAATCAAGAGAAAATAGCAAGGTAATAGCATCTAGCAGTGCGGACGGGGTGGGGGAAATATCTACAAAAATCTCTCTGAAATGAAGCAAAAAAGATTAAACTTTCTATTTATAGTCAAGGATTCTCTGGGAATGTTTGATGGCCCTTTTACAATTTGTATGGTAAAAAGTCATTGATCAATAATATACAAACAACTTTTACCATAGGAGTTCTCATTTATGCAGTATTTAACCCTACACTGCAACGAATTCATCCTGATTTTGTGGCAATGAACTTAAATCAAAGATAAAACATCATTCACATTTACTGCAGAACTGAAAGTTTCTGTATTAGGAGCAGTGGCTGGACTTGACTAGACCACCTCCAGAAGGGGATCTCTTCTGAAATAAGATGAAAAGTCAGACTACTTACTCTTTCATGTGTCAAGGGGGGTAAAATTCTAGTGAACTGTGCAGTAACTGTCTATTCCCTACTGTGTACTAAGATTAAAATATCATTTTGACTGTGATCATTACCAATCTGAAACTTCAATAGTTGTTCCTTAGAACTGAAGATGCATTCATCTCTCATGCCACACAACATCCATCTCTTTTTTTGTGCTTCTTTTAAAAAGATCACTTACAAAACTTGTTTGGAGAACAGTGTGTATTGGTTTGGATAAAATTGCATTTTAGATGTCTCGAAATAACATTTGCCAGAAATTCAGGTTTGTGAAGGAAAAAATATTACAGGCTGTTAATGGAGGAGCATTTTTGCAGCATTTATAAATACTTAATGTGACACAGGATCAGAAAGAGAAATAGCTAAAGGGATGGAGAAAATCCACAAATTACGCTGTTTGGGAGTAGTAGATTTAATTAAAAAATGATAAACAAAAGATGGAAGGTTTTCTTTTTACAAACACAACATTACTGGCCTGGATTTTCTGGTGTCTTGGAACATACTCAGATATTCACCCTGCTGAGGTGAAAAGGGGATTGCTGCTGCTTGGTAGCATTATGTCAACTTCATACACTAATTAGCTGGATCAAAAGAAATGTGCAGTGAAGGTTGTAAAGCAACAGAGAATCAACCTCTATTTCTTTAAAATTAAGTTTCCCAATAATTCCATTGAACATGGAGCATAAACATTGCCTAGTGTATTAGGCTAAATAAGTAAGTGAATTCTCATGTGTTAGAGATGTCTTTTCATGTGTTAGAGAGGCATCTACACAATAAAAAATAGGACACAAAATAGGGTCACTGTTACGATAGCCGATGAAGGATATCCCACTAATGCCTAAGCTGAACTCATCTGATCAGAGTTACTGGTGTTAATCAGCAGTCATCATAAATTAATGCCATCTTGAGAGTTTGTAATTTCTATTTACAGGATAACAGCATTCCTTACAATTGAATGTGGTTTTTTTATATTTATACTATTTTTTTTAAATGTCACTGAAATTATCTCAGAGGAGCAGACCTGACAGGTCAATCACTGCAGATGGCAAGTGCTTTGTTAATTATACAGAAATTTAGAAACAATTGTAGAATGTCTTGCCTCAGGAGGTATTTCTCTCTTGCTCTGTTTGAGAGTAGATTTCCTCTACAGAATTAATTTTGGGTTTTTTTTGTGCAGATGAAATCTCTCTGCTGCTTTGTAGGAATAACTCCTAGCTCCTTGTTCAAATATGCAACTGTAAATAAGCAGAGGATATTGCAAATAAACAATGTTATTCTTCTTAAATTTTGCAATATGTGTAATTAGGACAGAGCAGTTACAACAGTATACAGCTCTCAGTGTAAAATTAGTTTTTTGGTAAAATGTAATTTGTTCCAATGTAAATGTTTTCCCTCAGTTCAGAAGATCCCCTTGAGTTGTTACGATAATAAGCCTATTTCTAAGAATATATGCAGTTGCACTGTATGTTCCAATACACAGATCAAAGAGGACAGCTACATTATAATAAGCTATGGGAATTAGAAAGTCAGAGCAAAATTATATCAATCCTATTTTCTGAGGGGAAAATATGTCCAAATATCCTCTTTCCTTTTCCATTTTTATCCCAGAGATGTCAAATTCTTTTTCCAGTTTGTTTTGAATTTACTTAAAAAAATAAAAACATTTCATCTCGTTATGCTGCTACTGTGTTGTCCTGTCCTTCTGATGATGATATCTGTGTACTCTCCATCACTTCCATTGTTTATTCTTGGAGATAAAGAAGAACTATTATTGTCATTTTACAGACTAGTAACTCAGCAAAAGAGATCAGCTTTAGATTTCACCAGAAGTCTGTTAGGAAACAGGGTTTTGAATCTAGCCCTAGTCTCTTCCCATCAACATCCCCTGTGTCAGAATTCCTCTCCCTTAATGCTCCCACAAAGTCAGTGTAGTGCTTCAGCAGCTCCTTTTGATAGCAATGCTCCAGACAGCTCCCTTCATCCAGTTCAGCACAATCAATCCATCATTATCCTGCCCACTAGTTCACAATAATTTCTATATCATTACTGTTTAAAAAACTTGTACTTACCCCTCGGCAGTAAAAAAAAAAGAAAAGAAAAGCCTTTGGAGCATGTGGGCATGTATCACTTACCACACTGGTGGAAAACCATTGGGAAGTCAGATTTTTCATGTTGTCTCAGAGTTTTGTGTTTACTAATAACTTTCCAGGATTAAAGTTAAATAAAGGTCATTGTTTTGTGGCAATAAGCAAAATAGTGCTACCAAAGTGTAAACAGGCAATTTAAGGCTGGCTGAATTAGCACTTCTGAAAATGTCTGGGAGGTATAAGTGAAAGATTTGACGAGATTACTAGGTATGGATGGATTGGAGTGCTCAATGTGTTTTGTGAAAAGCGACTTGTCTGAACTTGATTTTAGAATTTGGATTTCATCCTCTTTGTACCAAAGTTTCCAAAATTTGGGTGGTTTTCCTTGACTAACTGTGTTGTTTGTTCATTTTGGAGGCTGCAATTTAGTTGATCTAAGCCTCAGCCTGCAGTTACCAGTTGTCAATATTGCAGTGTATTCAATGAAAAATTAAAAATATCCCCCACAACAATAGGAATGTGCCATGATTATAGGGCAAGGTGCTGCAATAAGGTCTGGTTTGGTTAAGTCATTGCTAATGAAACATCAGAGCTGATTAAACTGGCCAAAGGAGCAGTTCCCTATCAACAGGCTCCATTTTCTTGGTAGATCTTTGAATTTTGTAATCTCTTTTTCTTAAAATGCAAGATAAAATTGAGGCAAACAAAGATATTCTTTCAATTATAAATCATGCTAGAAATGACACTTTATGATTAGTGGCATGTTGTAGAAAGACTTTCTGTCTTTATTATATGTACCTTGCTACATTTCTTCCTCTGCATTCTAATAAAATAATGAGTAGGAAGAAAGAACAAGAAAAAAGCACAACAGACCCTCCGTAAGTGCAGTGAAACTAAATTGATATTTACATTCATCCTGTAACCATACTTGTACCTCTTCCTGAATAACAGTAATGGTGATCAAAGCAGAAAAGATCTTCGAGTTGGATGCTTTCAAACTGCTCACTAATCACTATAATTCAGCAGAAAATAGGAACAAAACTACCCCAACAAACACTGCAAACATTGCACTCTGAGTAAAAGCGACTCTCACCAAATAAAGCTGAAGCAAGTTAAAGATTGCTCTATTGCACAGTATGTCAGAGTTAAATACAGGTCTAAATCCATTCAAAAATTTAGAACTGTCAGTTCCCAACCTAGCAGTGAGCAGAGACAGGCTGCTTTGTTAAGTGAATAACCCTTCCCAGAGCCTGCTGTGGCATCAGCACTATTGATAGCAGTGTCTGTGTTTCTACGTAGGCTTGATTTAACCTTGGCTCTGCTAAGTTTGGTACTAAGGTGGTGTTCAATTTAATTAAATGCCACTTGAAAGAAGACCTGTGTAGCTACAGCATGTGTACCTGGAGGAGCTTCTGGTTCGTCCTCCTCTGCAGTGTGGTATTTTTCTGTTTATGCATGGAAATGAAACTGCTTTCAGACACGAAGCTGAATGGTAGCCAGGTGCTTTATAACTGTGTTAGCTTGAAGCTCTCATGAGAAATATTTTTTCCTGGAAAATAAATTATAACATGGCTAAGTGGTGCCTGACAAAGCTAAACAAGAGCCATGCTGCTCTATTGCAAATTCGTCTGCAGTCTCTCGGTAGAAAGACAAGTAAAAGCACTTCATCAAAATCAGTCAGAGAAGCACAAGAATACTCATAGGAGACCACTAAACTCTAAATACCAATCAATTTCTCCAACGTTTTTGTCAAACTCGCAAGTCCCCTTAAGCGCTGTCATCTAGAACTGCCAGAAGATGCTGCATGGTATGTTGAAGGAATGGAGCAGGAGAGCTGTGCTGAAAGCCCCTCTCTGACAGTCATAATTAGTGTATGTGCGTATGTGTCAGCATGGTCAGGATTTATTGAAGTCAGTGGGTGGGGCTTGGCTGACATTAAAGTTTTGGAACCAGGCCTAAGGGCTCAGAACCCTTATGCTCCATCTGAGAATTGGGCTTGCATTTTCTTTCTGCTGTAGCGGCTATTTTTCAGTGACCTGAGCACGTCCCACCTGCCAGCAGGCATTTCTGTTGCATACATTGTGAGCGCAGACAGCAGCCTCTAGACTTTGTCCTTGAATTCAAAGTCACTGAAATATATAATATTGATGGATTTTAATCAAAACATTTGCACTGATCCTTCTTCCTATACAAAGAGATGCCAAAATTGTTTTGCAGCCAATGGGACATTAAATGTTATGAGAGTGCTGATTTCCCACTCACCGCTGCCTTCATCCTGCCATTCTTCTAGTCAAAAAAAAGTGGCTCTGAGAGACGGAAAACATGGAATATAACCTCCTTGCCCATTTCCTTAAGCTGTGGTTACGCCCTCACTGGGATATTTATATTTTCTAAGTCGTAATTGTATTTTAAAGTTTTGCTTAAACAATGTCAGGTCCTGTGAGCACAGCATAATGGACAGAGATCAAAATAGCTTCTCTAATGCACCCCTATCCCACACACTGTGTATCTGTGTCAGCTTGAATCATTGTTTTGCCTTGAATAAAATGCAAAAGGAACTCATCAAATGGGCTATGAAGAAGAGCACTTAACTCCAAGTGTTTTGGTTTGGTTTTTTTTAAAATAATCCAGCTCCTTCTGGGTTGTCTTTTTGTCCCACTTATTTTTCTGTCCTCCTCCCCCTGCCCCATATGTTATTGATAGCTTCCTATACTCTCATGCCTTTTTCTGTGGCTGTGCACTTCATTCCTTTACCTCAGGTTTTTTATTCTTAACCAATCTCTGTCACATTATTTCCCACCTTACTGCCTAGGTATTTCTCTTTTACTTCATTTTACGGCTTCATTTTAGTTCCCATTCAAAAGAAGACACCCACCTCCATCCAACCTCATTATCTGGAACTGGGGATCAACCTGAGCTCCCCGTTTGCCTTCTGGGACAAATCTGGACTCCAGATTTCTTTAGAACAAATCTGATTTTGCTTTTGGATATCTTTTGCTCAGAAAAGCAAGATCAATTCAACAGTAGTTTCCAGCTATTCTCTGATGAATTTAGAGACTTCAATCTCAATGCTGTGTTGTTCTTTGAATAGAGCATATATAGAGCATATTTTGTAGGAAGGGGCTTGTGATTTCTGTGTGTCATATGAATCATGAAAAAGTTAGGGAAACAGGAGAGAAAGAGAGTGTCTTCAGTGCTGAAATACTCCCCTGCAATGCTCTGTAGTCCACATTTCTGCATGTGCTTTTAAATACTGGGCATGAGGAGAGAGCTACCTTATTTACTTATGTATGTGTTTTGGGAAGAAAAGGAATACAAAAGCAGTCTCTACAAAATAACAGTGCTTCTGTTTTGCTGGACTTACAAAAGTGAAAGCGTTTGGATTGATATTCTGCTATTTTATAATCAACAATGCATCACAATTCTGCATTGTTTTATATAAAAATTCTGTTGATCTCTATTACAGTTGTCTATAAAATTACCGAAAAGATACCCACATTTTCTGTCACTTCTAAATGATAAAACCAATACCTAATCTCATCTTGGAAATAAAGCCTTAGTAGACGGAATAGAAGGTTTCGTGATAAGCTCTAATGACTTTATTCCTTTGAATCCTGCTTCAGGGGAGGGTGATGAGTCACCTGATGCTGGATCCTCAGCAGTAAAGAAGTAAAAGAAAACAAATCAGTAGTCTTCTTGCAGAACAGTGGTCTAATCAAATCTGATACCAATTAGTATCCTTGCTGATAGTCCTTATTAGGATATGGATGAAGCCTGAATTGCATGTCTCCACAGTGCAGTGGTCATTTTGTTGAACAAAATTTAACTGGGAATATAGCCAAGGACAAAAAAACATCTTCAAAAACATCAGCTGAAAACCTCTTCCTGAAACAGGCCTGTTTTTTCTGTCCCCCTGCTTCCAGCTGAACCACATTCAACACCAATACAGCTTTGTCTGTTGTCAGCAGTGAGTAAATTTCAGAGATGTGAAGTGTGAATCCATGTCACTCAGAATTGAACAGTAATCTTAACATCAAATATGCTTTCTAGGGTTAGTCATTGCAAAAGACTAGCAAGGAAGAATGCCTTGTAACTCACTGAATAGTTCTACCTTCCTTTTGCTGGTTCTATAATCTATCAGAAATATCCTTACAGAAATGATCCTTCATTTTCAAAATGTGTTTAATTGGCAAAAATGTGTGTTAAATTCCTATAAATTTCACAAATATATCAGGTCTTACGATAAAATGGGGTAAGGGAGAACAAGTTATTCTTAAGCATATTTTCACCATCTAAAAATGTTGATGTCTGTTTTCAGTTTGCTGGAATTCACAAGGCAAAAACTGCTATGCTGACAAATATCTACTGGACCTTTTTCAAATGTAGCTGACTTAAAACCCAAGAACTTCTTGGCCTGTTTTAGATTCTCAGCTCTTAAAGCATGTCTATGCACTGATACAGTGCTAAGAGACACACACTGCTTAATTACAGAGAAGCATTTTAACAAAAAATACATTTCCTGTGCCTTCTTCAGTTCTTAATTGTTCCTGCCAATTCTCCACTACCATCTGTCATAAACTCCCATTTTTCTGTTCAGTTGAAATATGAGTGTAATACAGATTCCAAAATATCATAATAGCTTCTGTTTCCCCTTTGTACTGAGTTTTCATGCAAACAACTGCAGAGGCATGCAAATCTTGCTCAAGGTTGCCAGTAGCTTTGTCGGTCTTCAGAGTCAAGAAGAAAAGCTCATCTGCTAGAAAGACTCATGACAACCTCATCTTTGATCATTGGGACAATTCTCAAATTAGGTATGCTCTCTCCAGTTTTGGAGCAGTTTTAGATCTCCTAATTTTTACAGGGGAATTTTGAAGCTCAAATTGTTCTGTTCCTGGCCCGGGCACTGCAAAATGTAGGAGAAGGCCATGTTTCTCTTTGTCTCAGTTTCCTCTTGATGATGGTATTTCCTCAGGGGTTTTTTGTTGCTTAGTTTTTTCAGATAATGAGCCAGATACAAATGCTTGTTACAGCTTAAGATTCAGGATATTTTTTGTAGAAATAGAAATTAAATAGTTCACATCAGTTCATTTGTCTTTACTAGGAGAATTTTTCCCCATTTCTTGTTACTTGACATCAACTCCATAATTTCTTTGTTATATAGATTGACTTGGGAGTAAGTAGGAGCTTCATCTGTATGTTTACTCTCTAGAGGATGGGCATATGCACAATTGCAGCTGCCTTGAAACCAAAGAGATCTCTTGGCCTGTCTTAGCTGATCCGAGATAACTAAATGAAAATGTCAGGTTAAAAGGAATGAATGGCACATGGAAAACACAAACCAGGAGTGTCTGGGACATGACTTTGAAATGTAGCCAATCAGAAATGACTGAAGTTTGTTCCTGCTTGCTGACTGCAGTCTTTGGGGAAATAAGTCACATCTAATCTTTCAATTAATAGGACAAACTGTACAGATGTCACACCTAACCAGTACAGCCACATTTCAGAAGAGGTCAGTAGAGTAAAAGAAATCAGCATGTCAATGGTCTAGCAAAAACCTAGGGAATTTTCTTCAAGGTGAGATAATACCAAATTAGCAAGTTCCTCCTGTAATCACTAAGATGGCCTTGAGAAGGAAGCTGTACTGTCCTCACTGGAGGCTGAATTTCTCTACCCTTTCATGAAGTGCACCATGACTGCAATTGAACAAAAACTGTGGCTTTAAGCTTTTTCACACCTGAAGTGCACATACTTGTGTCTGTATATATGGGCAGTTCACCCAGCGGCCTTTTGAAGTCATGGGCTTCAGCAGTAAAGTGGTCAGGTGCCCAGAATGATCAGTATATTTGACTGCTACCAAGCATGCCCACACTTTGCTGGTTATGAGGACAAATTCTGGTTGTTTCCAAGACAGATTTGAAGTCAAACTGATGCAAAGAAATGAAATGATTGATATCTTATTTTTCTGAGCATAGTAGTTTGAACATTTGCTATAAATTGTGTTTGTTACAGACGCAGAGTCTTTTGGCAGCGATTCTGGGTTTGGATGGACTGGTTAAACAACTTGTTGAACAAATGATTTTCAGCCTGCATTTTTTCGAATTATTTCATTATTTACTATTGTTTGGATGATTAGTAGGTTGCATAGTTATATTATTTCTGTTTTCTGATTGCACTTATTTCTTCAGGGGCACAAGCATCTCATTCCATCCATATTGTTGGACTTCAATGTAGTATATAATACTGGTATTATCCTGCTTTCTAAACAGAACTGTAGATTTCTACTTGCAAAGGTACCATATTGTATTTAATGATTCAGACAAATGATTCTCTACAAGTATTGTTGAAAATTTAGTTACTACTCAATGCTAACTTAGATAAAATGCAAATTTTGGAACAAAAATACATGTGCATATGTGCACACCCCCACCCCCCCATCCCTAGATAAAGAATCTAATTAGTAAATCAAGCTGCTAACACATTATTATTATCAAAAAAGCAGTGTTTCCATATAACTAGGTAGCAGCAAGTCAGTCATAAAACCTGGCTTTTATTTTCATCTTCTGTGAAGTTTGCAATGAAACAGCAAAGATCAGATGAATCTATAGAAGCTGGTTATTATAGATCCCAGTACTACAGCTGTAAAATTTCAGGTAAGCTGACGACATCAAAAGAAAAGGAATATCCAGAATATGCTGCAGCAAATGTGTGCATTAAGCAAAGGCTCCTGGAATTTAGTTTTCTAAAAAAGAAGCAAAATAAGTTCATTTTTTTCTATGTAACATTTTTCTACCTGTCACTAGTGATCTGTGTCATTCTATTTGAGTGATTTTTCAGACTGCAACAAATGAGTCCGCCTGCCAGATCTTACTTGAAACTGCAGCAGTAATGCTTTCCCTGCTACTGGCCCATCTGATCGTTAGAGAGGCCACTGCCTGCACATCATGAAGGCCAAATGGGGCATGTTTTTATCCTTCAGATGCTGAGGCTCATATTCCAATGAAGCTTAGGGTCTGTTCTGTAAATTACACAAATTACAGCATAAGCACCTGCATGAGATGTAGCTACCCCCATCAGCGGGGTGGTACCAGTAACTGGGAACTGTAATCTCTGAAGTTGTCCCAGAAGGATTCAGCAGAGCTGACTTATATGAGCCTGTATTTTTCAAGTCAGCTATTAGTGGCATGCTGAATTCTGGTAATTTAGTGTAAAGATGAGCTGAAATGAGGGAGGGGTGCTGTTGTTATGTCAGGATGGCAAGATGTGCTTTTCTTTCTGTGTTCATGATTTGCTTCATGTTTTTAATAAATCTATTTGTTCAGAGCATCAAGGGGTGGGGTTGGGAGCTTCACTTTCTCCTGCTACAAGCTGGAAAGGAAATATAAAAATAATTCGTATACTACTAAAGAAGTGACCTAGTCGGGTCTTCAGCTAACTGTCACAATCAGCAGAGGGGCACATATCAAACATCCCACATCAAACAGCCTTGATAACCAGGATCACAACCTAATTAGCACACTTAATGAGAGAATCAAACTAAAGAGGGGGTGGTATGTAGAGATGATTCTTTATTTGAATGCAAATGGAATAGTGCTTCTCTCTGCCATGCTTATAAACAAAGACTGTGCTGCATGATATTAATGTACTGCACAAATCTCGTAGATGAATCAGTCACTAGGTGGATCTCTCTCTCTGTGCACTTACAGGGATGCCAGAACCCCCATAACGTTGACTAGCAGCAACAGAGAGCTGTGAATGTTTCAAAACCTGTTGTTGCATTGTCTTTCCATTTCTTCTGTTACTGTTTGAATCACAGATCCCAGAAGCAGCATTGCATAGCCATATCACTACTAGCAGACCGTCAGCAGCTATTCTGGTGGGCCAGGTGATGACCGAATGATTTTAGTTTAGAGTAAGCATTAAAGTCCCCATGCAGCAACCTTCTATCTCATTGTTTGATACCAAAATGTATGTGAAAGAAACAATACAGACAAGAGAAGGAAAGAGATGAGAAGGAATGACATGACTTTATTGTTAGTAATGGGAAATTCCAATATTTTAATTTGGTGGGTAAGTTTATCCTCACTGTGATTTGCATGTGAGGGTACGTAGGGAAGAGTATATGGGAGGCAAAATATAGATGAATGAAAAAAGAGAAGGAAGGCACAGCATGGATGACAGGAAACTTAAGGAGGAAAATTAAAATAAAGGAGTGAAGTGAGAGATAAAAAATGAATATTAATTTATTAGGTGCTTATCTGTTTCCCTATTCACTGGGAGCATCACAGCCATTACTGAGCTGTCTTCATAACTTTTTGTGATGCAGAGGACATACTTTCTCATTCTACAGAACAGCATCTGGTACATGTACAGATGAATGACTTGCTGGATGGCAGTGGTAGGGCTGGTTTCATGGTGTTCATGTATTAAGATTGTAAACTTCCAAAATCTCTAAATTCGAATGTGTGAGCTGGGAAATGTTGAAAGGAAGATCACATAAAATTATTGTTTACTTCACCTGTCCTCTCTGAGGTCCTTGGATATTTCAGACCCTGACTCTCTTCTGATAGACAGCCACAAAATCAACATCAATAAAGTTCTTCAGGTCTGTATATCTCATATAACTTAACACTTGACAGTTGAGACCACATTTTCAAAATGGCTCAGAAGCAAAGCTCTTTTCAATATCTTCTTAGGCATTTAATTGGCTATATGAGAACTAAGTTCTTTTGCATTCAAATCAGTCATACATTCAACGCTTTTGGGAATTCTTTCTCTCAATTCTTTTGAAAACCTAGCGTGACATTATCAAAAACACATAGGCTCAAATATAAGTAACACCAAACGTGACTCATCAGTTGGTAAAGTCAACTAAGCTGACTCTGCAAGATAATGTTGGAAACAAAAGCATTGGTTAACACAGGAAACACCAATACAAGTTATGTTTCACTTTATTGATTTACCATGTTATAACTTTGTTACAACTCCTCAAACTGGAGTTCCACTGACTACTGTAAACTTGCCTTTAGGCTTCGGGAAGCTAAAATCATTCGCAAATGTGATGAAAAGCCACATTTTCTAAAAATAAAGAGAAATTACTATGAGGAT
>NW_009920590.1:0-21429 GCF_000696875.1 Nestor notabilis | reverse complement strand
CAGCAGGAGGTGTCATAGATCACAAGTTACAAACCCCCTCTACAAGCCCAGGAACATCTTCGACTTGTAAATACCTGATAATTTCACTTTAAGTCATTACAATATTGACTTCTTCTGTGCATAAGATGAAGATACTTACAAAAGATACACACATAAGCTTATTTGTTGGGAAAATAACAGAAACCTTTCTTTGTAAAGTCTTTGAAACCAAGGAAAGTCACTGATAACACTATCCTTTTTCACAGCTGCAAATACACACCTTCAGTAACAGAGCAAGTCACAATTCACTCTCAGCATTAAAAAGGATTTCCTACCATGCTGACAAAATAAAGGTAATATCCTAGACTTCCTTCTGGAGAGTTTAAACAAAGTAGAATATATTAAATATACTGAGTAGTCAGTAGCGGATTTTTAAATCAGGAACAAACCTAAGTCCTCCTCAAAGAAGAATTTCCTCCAAGCATAAATATCAAAGAAATTTAATAAAAATATGACATATGATAATTTGCCTTGTGAAGGGCGCAGCCGGTTTGAGACTCTCTATTTCCCTTATTTGATAAGCAGTCTCAGTGTCTTTTCAGTGAATGACAATGTTTCATACAGGAATATTTAAGAGAAGTTAAGCTAAATTATTAGAAGCCCCTAATTTCTGAAAACATTTGGATTTTACTGACTAAATCCTTAATGCTATGAAACTGAAGAATGCTATGGAATAATTTGTCAGTTTGAATACATGACAAAGCACAACATCTTGCACCTTAAATATGCCTATAGATTTTTGAGTTCTGAGGCTGAATTAGACCATAGGAAACATAGTGATGTAAAGCATATTTTTTGTCTGCTTAGGAAAATAGCTTGCAAAAATTTGGGAATTTTGGGGATCACTTAATACTAGCTATATATTTAAACATGCAAGTATTGTTTCAGTTTTTCCTTTTTCTAATGATAAATTAAATAGAAATTCTGAAACAGTTCTGGTGCACCTAAAATGTTGCTTCAATTTATCATATGAATCACTTTAAAAATACCTACACAACAACAAAACCGAAGCAAACCACACACACACAAAAAACCCAAACCCTCCCAAAAAACCAACAAACCTCAAAACCCAAACCCTGTTCCAGGTTTAATTCTAATTTCGTGGAAAGGTGGGTTGCTCAGTGGAGATCACTTATCAGCATATACTGCAATAGGTTCATTATGTACTTCTCAAGTCAAGCCCAGAGCCATATTAAAGTTAGTAGAGCTGGTCCTGGAATCTCTGGTGTATATGGGATAGATTATGCAAAGCAGTAGTTTTCATTTAAGTGTTGCTGTGGCCCAAGCATTACCAACCACTTGCTTATGAAGTTAGGAATGCTTTTATTCTGTGAGCACATATGAGGCATCTGTTAGAGGCTCTTAGAAAGTTACTGGTCTCAGATTTTCTTCTTGAAAAAACATTGCTGTTAATAAGACCTATGAACGAAACTTTAAAATTCTTTTTCAATATGATGAGCAAGTGCTATAAAAAAATCTGAATTATAACTTTCCAACTGCACACAAGCAGAATTAGTTTCTGTCTTCATGCAAACCTTTAGTCTTTCTTGGAACCATAGAAAAGTGATTGTTTTTCTTTTAGTTGTCACTGAGATTTTTTACTTGAATGGCTATAATGCTAACTCCATTTCTAGGATTAAATCAACTGTATTTAAGACTTAAATAGAAGAAAATAATAAGATGACAGATGAGTAAATATTTTTCACAAATAATTTAATTCTCATTCACTTTGTTTTCTGTTTGTACATTCAACTGTGAATGGATGTAAAATCCTCAAATATAACTGTTTTGGTGGTGGTGGTGGTGGTGGTGGTTGGTTGGTGTTTTTACCTATTTTTTCAGCAAATAACTTACTGAATTGTTGATTGCAATAGGTAATTTAGTCTGCTTAATTCTATTTCAGATTCTTTTTTTTCCCCAATTCAGTGACATACGCAAGTAACAAAGTAGTCTAAGATATATGTAGCAAACAAACCCAGAAACACTTGCATATTAGTTTACTGCAAGTAGTTAAGCTTAAGTTTCATTTTCTCTATGTACTGATTGCAAAACAAACAAGGAAGAGCAGAAAACCCAGAGCCATATACATGCCTGTGCTCCCGACTTCATGCAGATTTCTTGCTGGCAAGATCACCTGGGTGAGATTCACAAGTGCAGTGAATGCCACATGTCGCATTCATACTCTAAACTTAACATCAAACATACTTCTTTTGCAAATTTAAAACTGACATTTTCCTTGGTAAATTCCAGTGTTGAAGTGTATCAGCCACACTGAATAGAATGAGTATTTTGTATTTTGTGTATTTCCATACACAACCAAAAGGAATCTTGCAACTGTAGAAAAGCAGTTAAATAAAATCAAACTCAACAAAGGAAAACCAATACCATCAAAATGTAGAAAAGTAACTAACAGGAAGATCTGAATCAGGGAGACAATGGACTGAAACTGGCTTCTATCATTTTCATTTCATTGACTTGGAGGAGATGAGACTCAAATTTCTAGATGACACCAAAATGAGGGGAAGGATTGATATGCTTGAGGACAGAGTTGCTATGCAGACAGACCTAAGCAGACTGGAGGAATGGACAACTGAGACCTAAAGAAATTCAGCAAGGACTAACATCAAGGGCTCTCTCAGTACAGGAAAGCTGTTGATGAACTGGAAAAATTTCATCAGAGGGCCACCAAGATGGTCAGGGTACTGGAGCACTTGCCTTCCAATGAAGGATTGGAGGGAGGTAGGAGCCTGAAGAAGACACAGCTTTGGGGGGTATTGATTAGCAGCCTGTTGGTACCTGTGAGGAGGCATCAAAAAGAAAAAGCTTTCACATCCTGAGGATGGTCAGGCACTGGAAGAGATTGCCTAGAGAGGTTGGGCAGTCTCTGTTCTTGGAGATTTTTAAGATGAGAGTGGATAAACCCTGAGCAACCTGGTCTGACCTCAGAACTGTCCCTGCTTTGACCAAGAGGTTGGACTACAGACCTCCCTGAGGTCCCTTCCAGCCTGAATTATCTTGTGATCCCCTGATTTTGACGAAACCAAATTACTGATCAGATCTGTGAGGAAAAAAACAAAGAAAAATCCAAATGTGATGCAGAAAGACCACATCATTCAGTGGAAATGAGCATATAGGAGCAAAACCTTATGAGCCTAATGTACCTGAAACCAGAGCAGCATTTTTGAGTGCAAGTAGAATTATTAAGTATTTTAACTTCTCACCAGTGGTTAGACTCACTGAATAGCAATGTGGCCTGAAAATGTACTCACTTTTGAGAGATCTACTGAAGAACTCTTTGACGTTGAACAATTGTGAACATTTCAGACATTTTAAACAGAATATCATGTTCTGTTCTGCTTAATATGGAGTTAAATAAATTCAGTTATTGAATTATAGGTTTGTAAGTGAGGATTAATGGAATAGATTGAAATCCATCCATTCTAAATCAGATCAGCACATACAGGCATATTGTTGCATGTAGATACTGATATATAACCCATCTATACTGAAAGATGGGATAAATAAAGCCTGCTTGCCAGATTGAAGAGCAGCATGTTGACTAAGTAATTTGCTTTTATAGTGTCCATCCATGCTTTCCTAGGGTATTAACATGCACATTACAAAGAGTCCTCATTTGAAAACCTTCAGAAATTACACCTTTACTGTTGTTTTCCTGACAGGACAGAGCCCTAATAGTTAAACAATCTGTGACAGAAGTATTTTAAAAATTTTCCTTACTGATACCCAGTACAAAAAAAGAAAAATAGGCAGAGGTGGTCTGTGGTGGCTACTCCCATGTTAGTAGTGGACATTTAACTAGACCTAAAAGTTTGTCTTATGCTATGTAATAAAAATTACCCACTGATTATACTCCTGATGTTCTGGCAATACAACAAATAATTTTCAGTTTACTTTTCATAGTTGAATGCATGGAAATCTGAAGGCAAGTCATTCCACTAATATAAACATCAGGACTTACTAGAGGTGGGAAAAGTGTTTTCCAATTATTCTTTTCCTCCTTTTTTGACCACATGCCAAAATCATGCGAAATAACAGAGAGCGCAATTGTTCACCTATATTTTTCTTGGATATAAGAATTTCTTGAGGCTACAGAGTACAAGGTAAAATACTTATATAATTAGTGAAGCTAATAATTCACACACCGTGTCACATTAAATGAAGCAACACAGTACAAAGGCAGGGAGAGACACTGCACTGAAAACACTTGATTGGTTGCTTTATCTTCTGCCAATATGAATATGACTTCAGCATATTTAACAACATTAAGAAATATTTTCTAAAAAGCGAATGCCAACCTTGAATTTACAGTTTCACCCTTTAACCTCCAATCAGATCAAGGATAACAACATATTTTATAATTTCTTTTCTGGTCCCAGATAAGTAATAATTGCCACCAGAATCATTAAACAAGTTAAAGCATTTAACTTCATTATAGTAGTTCTTGTTAGTCAGACACGTTGTACCATTACCAGACCTTTACATCAGTAGAAACAATTGATAAATCTGTAATAATTCTGTGTCTCAAAGATTGGATAATGATCCCTTGTAATTCTGTGACATGACACACACAAAGTACTGCCTTTCAGTGTGTAATTTCTCATTTCACAGAATATTAACCAGGCTGAAAAAAACCCTGCTTTCATACAATCTGTTCAGTGGAATGTAAATGAATGTAGAGAATGGTTCCTTAATAAATGAGCCACCATTGTGATTATTTTCAGTAACATTTGCTGTACTTAATGGTACCAACCATCTAAGTATTTCTACATTTATCCTGTTTATAGGATGGTTAAAACCTTTATGGTGGAATCATTAATTTCCTTGCAAATGTCACTGACTTAGAATGCTTTGATCACTCGAAGATTAGCTTGGTCCCTATCATCAGTAGTCTCTGATGAGTTCAGGCTGATTTGCTTTCTACATCAAAGGCATAAAAGGACCACTCTTAGTCTCAGTCTTTTTGGCTACAGTTTTGAAGTCTCCCGAGTACACATGAGCTCTTTTGTTACAGGAGAATGAAAAGTAGAGGACCATTGTGCTTATGGTGGACAACATGCTTCTGAATTTATGTTGCCTTTCATCAGAGACACAGAACTCTTCTGGAGTGTCCTTATGGGTGAAGTTAGTGGCTCATAACCATAATGATACTCACTAATATTAAAAAAGGAACAAGTTCCTCAGTCATCCCAGTACAGGATAGTCAGAACTGTACCCTGTGTGTTGAAAGGTGACAAAGTATATTTAACGGCGAAGTTGAGTTTTCTTTTTACTTGTTGAAGTCCCTGAAGAAAATAGATGTGTCACATAGAGCTGTGAATAGTCAACCTCTTCATCACAAGGGTTTGTATACAAGTTTTTCATCTTTTTTCATCTTTCAAATTTAGCTGTATCTGTATTTTGAAAGTATATATAGAGAAAAAAACCCCAAACAACGCCCTGAATATTCCATTACATTTTAAATAATAGCCATCTTTATGTGATATGTGCATCACAAACCTCTTTGAATTACCTGATTTATCCTGAAAACCAGCTTATAAATTAGGTTTGGTTTTGCTTCGTATTTTTCCAGATACTATTTATTAAAGAGTTGTAAAAAAGATTCCATTTTCAATCTATGTATATTGTGCTGTCGCTGCAATCTCATGTGTTTATAAAACAAACATCTGAGTCAAGGTTTTCAAAAGTGATGCTTAAAATTAGTATCTTGAATGCCTGTTATAACTCCTAATTGGCAGATTGATTTTCTAGAACTGTTGAGCAGTTTCATTTAAAGAGGCTCATTCAATAATGAAGTTATTCAAGAAGAACTTTAAAGGTGAAAAAATTATGACATATTTTGTATGGTTGGTATGTCATAAGGCAATAATAGTTAGACCATGCTAGTCTTCGCAGAAAAGAAATAATGGTAACAATGATCAGTGACAAAAAACCAGAACTCCCTAATGCTAGAACCTGTAGAAGGCTGGAAGCTTCTGATGACAGTGGACAAGGATTTTATAAAGCAGTGTGGCTGAGAAATGGCTCTAATATTCATTTGGATACATAGAGACACCAAGTTGCAAACAGGTGCAAAACAGTTTGCAAAACAAGTTGCAAACAAGTTCTTTCTCTTCCATGCCACAGGTTGTGTTTGGGATACTCTAGAAATAGCTGTTTAAAAATTAACATCAGTTTAACTTTAGTATTGTGCATGGGATATTTAACAGTCTTTAGAGAATGGAAAAACAAAAACAAGGCAGAGGATTACTGAAAATGGTTAAAAGAGTGTTAACTAGATTTAATGACATGAAAGTGAGCAAACAATGTGCACAGTGAATGTAAAATTCAGATGAGTACTACAGTAGGGAAAAAAGCTGCAACACTGTCTGGGACTTCCGCAGCTAGTTTCAAATGACCTGGTCAATGTGATTATGGTATTTGTTTCTATTATGCTAGTTCCTGGAAAGCCTATATGATATTCAGCCTGTATTTTTAGACATCGTACAAACATAGACAGTCAAGGGTATCTCTTGCCATGAAGTTTATACTTCATGTAAAAAGAGCAAAACTCTGGAAATAAGTAAGGAAGGACGGAATGAGATTGTGAGATAAGACTAGTATTGCAGAAGGTGTGAAAGGTATAGTGGCAAGAGCACGGAGTCTAACTCCTGTCATTCACTGTTGTGCCAAGCGCCATCTTGTACTGACCAGAAGATGGATGAAGTTACTTATTTGGCTGCTGCCACTTCTCCTTTTTACATTGTTTCCATATGCTATTCTCCAAATGAAAACAGAAGCTGTGAAGAGAGCAATTTTATCTTTATTTTCCACTTTAGCTAAAGTCTTTCAGAGCAGAGCACAGATGGCCTTCTACCAGTCTCCTAACAGTGCTCTATATACTCTGCGTACTGTGCTCCCATGGGCCAAAACATGTGCTGCTTGAAATGACAGTTTTCAAAAGCGAACACACGCAGTAGATTGTCGCAGGTCTCTGGAGTGACAATACATGTTTTGGATGCTTCATAATAGAGAATTTTTGGGACAATTTACTTTCTTTGTCAATAATTTAAACAAGCTTTCAGCTGCATTTACTTTTCAGAGGGATACTACCCTAAATACTACAGATATTTTGGTGATTGTAAGTGCAGTATCTGCCTCTCCCTTCCAGAACACCTGACTATGTTAGTATCTCACACTGTGACAAGATCAACATCTGAGTGAAGTATTTTTTATCTGGTTTTGTTTGTTTGTTTTTTTTTTTCAACAAAAGGACATAGCAACTCCAGACAGTCTCCCTTTTGTCCTCACCCTATAATGACTGGGTCAAAGGATGTGCACACATGTATGCACATACACACAAGATATTTTGCAGAAAAAATCAGTGAGCATCCTGTCCTAGAATTATAGTGGGTTAGTTTTATGCCAGCAAACATCATATGCACCCACAAAACTGCTACTAAAAACTTAATATATTCAAAGCAGAATTATTACGCTTTTGCATGCAAAATAGATTTGGTTTTACATATTATAGAGACTTTAGAAAATCCCTCTGGAATAAAGATATGGGAACCTAATTTTCAGTTCTCCAAATTTTCATTTTTAAATACCTAAGGAAGATAAGTGCAGGAAGATGTTAATATTATGAGAGAAAAATAATACATTACAAGCCTCCAAGTGTTATATTTGGTTAGGAATCTCTTATTATGTCATGTTGCAACTGAGGTCATAATAGGATGTTGAAAGAGTTCTGTCTAGTCAGAGGAAAGTGGCTGCTCTTCACAGATATTTCAGTTTAAATCTTTGCCCTGTTCTGTAGGTAATTTCCACCTTTATTATGTGTGTGTGTGATCTCTACAGGATGAAAAATGTTGTAAATTTTCTGTGCGATTTTCTGGCACAGATGCATTTAGATAGTGAGAGTTGTTCTGCATTTTTTAAAGCAAGACATTTTTTGATTGTTTCCATGATGACTGGATGCATCGTTAACCCCTTTATTGTTGACATCCTACAGAGACCTGTATGTAGTCTTAATTATTTTAAAAGACATTTCTTTGTTACTTAGCTGGTGATTAACAGTAAACTAGAAGGTGGCAATGGCAGACTATTGTTGTTCATTAACAGATCTAAAAACCTAATCATCTAGTAAGGGACTAATTTTCACATAATTTTTAAAACAATAAGTACACTGATGTAGAAATTATTTGTGCTGCTTCTACCAGTTAATTAACCAAATCACCAGAGAGAGAGAGTGTGAGACTGATTGTTTTCTGTTAATCGAACTGAGAAATCTAGAGTAGGAATCCCAGGCAAAGCTCTTAATAATATTCCTTATAATGATAAGATGAGTTTGAACTTCAAGTGCTGAACAATATTGAGGATACTAGCAGGGGAGAATGGGAAGGGCAAAGGCAAGAGCAAGGTGACCAAAACACCCATTCATAATTTTGCAGAGAAAAAAGATGAATTATGCTGCAGGAGGCAGTGATGGAGCATATACAAGGACCCAGCTGTAAACTGCAGAGCTATTTGAAAAGAAACAATTTCTAAAGAAATGTTAATTAATATTGGTTGAAAATTGTCCTTTATGACTTATATTTCACACAAATTTCCTGAGTTTATGAAAAGCAAATCTCAAATTTATTGATTCAAATAATGTTGCAGTTCTCAGCAGTAATTGTAGTTAGTGCTTATGCTCCCCTTTTTCCTCCATTTTCAGGCTACTATCTGGCAGGTGGTGTTTCATGTAGTGAAATACAACAGTGACTGTAGAGGCTGAAACCCTGCACCTCTCCCATACACTTCCACAGGACCAGACAGGTAGGACTGATCATCATAGATAGTATTGGAGAATTCTCACTGCCATGGAGGAAATACTTTCTCTTTGAAGGGGCTGGCACACTTGCAGAAGTGATGATATAAAGGTATAACCAAAACAAGGTTTTAATACACTTTTAAAGATGTGATTAAAATATTTCAGCTATGATATATTATATGGACATTTTAAGAAAAGCAAAGGCAAATTAACACACAGTTTTACAAAACATTTAATTGGCAGAAAGTCTGATGGTTTAACTGATAAAAAAATCTGGAATACATGCGAGTAGCAAGGAAAAAAGCCCTCTTCTGACCATTGATTTTTTTAATAGGAAAGCAAAGGTCTAAGAAAGCGTGAATCCTGGAAGCTGTAACATCTGTGCTTCCTCAGAAAAATTCCAAAACTTTCAACCACAATCCCCTGCTTAAATTTATTACACCTTTCTCAACCCTCATAAGAAAATTTCTTGTGACTCAGCAATTCACTCACCGTTCTATATTGGTTTACACAAGATACAGGTATGTTAAAACTTGAAAGTCAGATACAGAAACACACCTTTTGCTCCTAGGGTTGAACATGGTGCAGTTTGGTGGGGTTTCTTGCAAGAGTAGAAGCTCCTGTTGTAAGGAAGAGAAAGGACATTTTTGAGCTTTATATCTTCTATTTTCCTGGTTATGACTGCTCTTTCATTAGCAGTCTATTTCTTTCTTCTGTCGTCCTGGTATACTAGTCCTGCCTGTAAGCAGATTGCTAGGAAGTTGCTAAAAAATGAACAAAAAAGGGCAGAAATGCAATGTGAGCAAATGGATTTCTTGAGTCTAGTGAATAATAAGTAATAACGTTGGCCCAGGTCTGCTGCTGTGGATGTGCTGACTTCTTTAGGAAAAAAAAAATATGAAAGATAAAATAAGCTGAGAATTTTATCCAGAGTAGTGTTGTGGTTTAATCCCAGCCAGAACCACACCGCCGCTCGCTCACTCCCCAGCATCTTCCTCCCCGCAGCTCCTGGAAGGATGGGGAGGAGAATCAGAAGAATGTAGCTCCCGTGAGTTGAGATAAGAGCAGTCCAGTAACTAAGGTATAATACAAACCACTACTGCTACCACCAGTAATAATAATGATAAGGGAAATAACAAGGGGAGAGGACACAACCGCTCACTACCCACTGACCGATACCCAGCCCGACCCCAGCAGCAATCTGGGCCTTCCGGGTAACTTTCCCCAGTTTATATACTGGGCATGACATGCTGTGGTATGGAATAGCCCTTTGGCCAGTTTGGGTCAGGTGTCCTGTCTCTGCTTCCTCCTGGCTTCCCCTCCTCTCTGGCAGAGCATGAGACTGAGAAAGTCCTTGGTCAGAGTAAACATTACTGAGCAACAACTAAAACCATTGGTGTTATCAGCGTTGTTCCCAGGCTGAAAGTCAAAAACACAGCACTGCACCAACTACTGAGAAGGAGAAAAGTGACTGCTACTTGAACCCAGGACAAGTAATAAAAGGAAATTTCTAGTCTGGTCCTCCCTTGTGTGTAATCCCCTTGACGATGCTGTTGACAGTAGCTTTGAGTTACAAATACTGTATTATCTGCTCTACATTGCTGTCTCAAGTAACTAGATGCATTTAGTTTCATGTCATTTGTTCTTTATAATTTTCTTGGCTAATGATTTGTTCACCTTTATATATTGTGTATGTTAAAGTTTGCATATGCAGATTTATCTATAATTTGATATATCTTATTAGTGGATCTCATTTTGCTTTTTTATGAACATCAAAAATTAATAAGAAGATTTATTATAGAAACAAATATTGGTTATATTAACCTTGTTTTTGTTCTAACACTACTATAGGATTTTTAAATGCCTGCCATTTTCTTTTCTTTTGTAATCACAGACAGTATATTTATTTTTATTTATGGAGGCTATTTGAGAGAATTGGTTAGTGCTCAGCTTTAAATGAGTTTCATATAAAAGTAACCAACTGAATCAGTAAAGAAAAAAAATGATCAGGTGGTAACCTCAGTATGGGATAGACACAAATGTGAATCTAAAATGAGGAATGTCCCAAGTAATAAGGGTCATTTGAGAGTAAGATGGTATGTGCACTTTGTGGTCATGAATAATGCATTGATACACATACTTCAGTAATCATGATGCATGAGTTCTCTATAAAGATTATCATGAGATCAGTTTTACGTGGGAATCAAGTGCTTTAGGTACCTTAATTATTTAGATTATGTATCTGATAGAAAAAATGTTTGAATTTTGTGTTTCTGCTTTTACTCTTGGTGTCAAAGAAGAAGAGTGAGTTGGGAAAAAAAAATCCTGTGTGATCTTCCCAGGTAGAGTGTTGTCATGGCAAAGATTATTTTCTCTACTCCTCTTTTGTTTTCTGCCCATCTAGATGGCAAACTCTCCAGCTCTGCAAATAAGCAAACTCAAATTCAATTTGATAAGAACAAACTATCCCACTTCAACAAAGCTGTGAAAATCAGTCTGTCCCACCTGTTATTCACTGTGTGAAAAGTTACACGTCTAATTGACACTGGGGAGTCTCTTTAAAAGGAGAAATCACAGCAGTTTCACTTGTGTGGTTACCCACTTCTTTTGCCCAGAAACAAAGCCATACAAAAAGATGTTACTCTCCTTAGTTTTAATTTCTAGCCCTGGTAACAGGGAGAGGTGTTGAAACACAAGGCAGCTGAATGAATGAGAAATGAAATGCTCGTGCTATCGAAGTGATTTGCCATGGGAGATTTGCTGCAACATGGCTGTTGCTTTGAACGCAGTTTGTGAGGTTGTTGATTCTGCAGAAATTTTCAGGTACAAGCCTTCACCGATTGTTCCTCTTACACTAGCTTAAGCCAAACAGTTGCCAGTCAGGCCCTCCTGGTAACAGAAATCAAGCATTTGCCAATTTAGCCACTTGTAACAATAACTGAGGCAACTTGTAACAATAAAAGAGGCACCTTTGCCCCAGTTGGTCCCCTGTGATGCTTTGCACTGTTTTCTGTCTCCTCTTTTACAAGCAGTTGCATAAGCAATTTCTTAGGACATGCTCAGAAGTGCAGGAGCAGGTGATGTGAAGCGTGAGTCATAGAATCCTTTGCAAATTAAGCAAATCTTTTGGTTTGCATCAAAAAATGAATGTTCTCTTCTTGCTGGGAAATCTCATCCCCAGAGATCTTCACTAAACAAGTCCAAGTAAGTATTCCCTTTCTCCAAAAGTGATCTTCCACAGACCACTTTAGTGGCATGTTCAGTCTAGGACTGATCATAATCTTGGTTTTGTCCAAATTATCCAGTAAATTTTGTAATGATAGTAACTTCTTACCCATCTAATTTTTCCCCCAAACTCTCTCCAGTTCCATAAGATCCAGTATTTCAGACTGCTGGATTATGGAGTTCAGCTCCTTTCCCTTGAAGTTACTTCCATTCCCCTGAGGTCACAAGTCTTTATTTTTGGTAGTGGTCTTAACAGGCAATTAGAAAGAGCTCTATCCAGCACTTTTTCCTAGGGTTTGAGACCATGCAGTGTGGGATTAGTTCTGGTGTCTTCAGAAACCACAGTTGATTAAGCATGTATTGTCCCAGAAGGTTTAGTTTTGCTGTTTACTTCTGACAGAATACAGTTGGAGCAGGTGATGTACCATTACCTCCACTCAAGAAGTGAGGTATAAGACGTTAAAAAGTGAGCAGATTACAGCCCTTTTGTTAAATCAGAGAATTTGTTTAGGAGAACGAATGTGTGACCTGGACAACCAAAATCACAGCCATCTGGGTAACACCTCCAAAGACTCACCATCTGCCAGGTGGGAAGACTGGAACCCTTTGGGTGCTCAGAGATCACATGTCCTTCAGCTGCATTTTCTTTCTTTCTCCATTCCAAGCGAAACAAAGCTTACATCTCTGTCTTGTAAATCCTTACTGCTTGGCTGAGTGTATATGGGCAGCCTTTTGTATAAAAGTTGGTCCATTGACCTTCAAAGAAGCTAAATTTGCTAAATATATATCTGGAAATAAGGAAGAGCTATCTCATCAAGGAACCCAAAACACAGGGAAAAAAGTTTTCATTTCTATCTCACTTATCTGAAAACCATATCTAACATAACAATAACTTAATTATTTTTCTGCCTTGGTTTATACACCTTTCCTGATATTTGCTTGGGCTGTAGGTATTGAATTTGAAGGAGTTCAAGATTTTTCTATTTCTTCACAGAATCCTGCACAGAATAGTCTCCTTTGGAACAGAAATCTTCTGTCAAACATGCGAAGTCCCAATCCGTCTTAACTTTAAGGCCATTTCCAAAGACATCTAAACCCTGTCTCAGTAAGAACAATAGTTCTTAAAATTTATTTACATGGCAGTTTTTTGCCACTGGTTCTTTGGAACATCTTTGTTGTCAGTAGTACGTGGCTGGTTTGGGACTTGAGCATGCAGAGGAAAACAGGACAGAGAAATCCCAGCTTCAATATAAAATTCCCTCTCTGATATGGGATCATGGCCCCATACCAGCTCCTATTCCTTCCTCAAAATTATTAGCAATTTAAGTATTAGGAAAATGAATATGGCAAGAATAAATAGGAAATCTTAAATATCTGTTGCTAGCTCTTTCTTCAGGTCTATATATGTCATGGTTCAAGCCCAGATGGCAACTTGGAACCACACAGCCGCTCACTCACTACCCCCTCTTCCTTCCTCCCCTCAGCTCCCGGAGGGATGGGGAGGAGAATCGGAGGAATGTAACTCCCACGGGTTGAGATAACAGCTCTCCAGTAACTAAGGTATAATACAAACCACTACTGCTACCAATAATGATAAGAGGAATAACAAGGGAAAAGGACACAACCGCTCAGCACCCGCCGACCGATACCCAGCCCGACCCCAGCAGCGATCTGGGCCTTCCGGGTAACTCCCCCCAGTTTATATACTGGGCATGACGTGCTGTGGTATGGAATATCCCTTTGGCTAGTTTGGGTCAGGTGTCCTGTCTCTGCTTCCTCCTGGCTTCGCCTCATCCCTGGCAGAGCATGAGACTGAGAAAAGTCCTTGGTCAGAGTAAACATTACTGAACAACAACTAAAACCATCGGTGTTATCAGCATTGTTCCCAGGCTGAAAGGCAAACACACAGCACTGCACCAGCTACTAAGAAGGAGAAAAAATGGCTGCTATAGCTGAACCCAGGACAGTATATTAGAAAAGGTTTTTTTAGTGTGCATTTGATGTGTTTATTCCTGTCCAGGTAAAACTTATCACCTATACTGAGGAGTTTTGCACATGGTAAAGAACAGTGAACAAATTAATCTCTTTTGCAGATCTTTTATCCTTCTTGGTGTTGCAGTGTGTTCAGGTTTATCATTGGACAAGCTCTAGCAATAAAGTTGCTGTTACTTACAACACAAATTTGCATAATGGAGTACAGTTACAAAAGTTAAAGAACAAATTGCAGCACTAAGATCATAGTAAGTCATACCAACCATATTTGTTGCCATAAACCCCCAGCTAAATTGCAAGATTGGCTAATTACTTGCTGCAGCCTTCCCTTTGGCAGGCTGCGCACTGAGCGTTACAGCTTTCCTGATCTGACCATTAGCCATGGTTGTTGTTAGTGTATAACACTCATGTGTTATAAACTAATGTAGTGTATATGTAGTGTTTAACACTCATGTCTGAGTGTTAAATATAAGACCAGCTCAGAGAATCTGCTGTGGGCAACTTCCTTTTTTTCCTAGAATGGTAGGGCATGAGATTTTTTTTTCTTTCTATTATGCCCTTCAATCCCTGAGATTGAGTGCTATGGCATACCATGGTAAAGTGGGAACTACAGAATTTCCTCTCTTCTGTACTGTCATTTTATTACCATTTCTATTCTGTATGTTATTTAACACTTTCTTTGCTTTAGGCTTCAAACTACATTTTACTATTGCAGCTTTTGAAGACACATTTTGGTAAATTTTGATATCTCATACCATAAGAAATAGTAAATATATGCTTTGCTTAATGGATTCCTTTTCTTTCTCTTTGAGCACCATGTAAAAAGAAAACAGATGGCAAACCTGGTAACAGGGTGTTTCTCTTGGGTAATACTTAAGTTCAAATTCACTGTTGGTTTCTGGGTCCCTTGTAATGATCCCATTCTTTTTAGAGTACAAGGACAAGTTGTCCTTAGAAACAATAGCAGGAAAATTACAGATTCTAAGATGAAAAATATCTCTGTACATTTTATTTAAAGCCTGTTTTGTTTGTGCCATGGGGATTAAGTTTCAACTGGAGTTTTAAGAGGTCTGGATTGTTTCTGGGTACTTGCAGTTCTTACTAAAATAGCAGTAATAAAATTTCATAGTTCAGAGCCTTCATGAACCACAAAAGGCATCAGGAAAGCATTTCCCTCTTATCTACACAGTAGCAGAACTGGCTTTGGGCATTGGTAGAGATGTATCATCCCCACACAAGACAACAGGTAGAAGACTATTTACTGAGATGGGACTGCAGTGGCCAGTGGGCTAGCCTGATGAAGCAGTGTTTTCAGTCTTTGTTCTGAAGTAGGAATATATTCCTGGGACTCAGATTTCCTATGATGATATTTTATTATCTCTTTTTCCAGTATCAGGAGACAAACTAAACTGAAATTCCATGGCTTTTGCTTTGTTTGTGAGGCTCGTGGTAAAATTCATCCCCATCTTTGACTGCTTCCTGAGCACCATAATCTAAACTTAAGTGGGGCACCAGGAGTTCTAAGATCTGTCTTGCTCTACTGCTGTGGAAAACCTGGGGCTTCATTCATCTGCCAGCCAGCAGCAAGCAGTAGCAGCGTAGTAATGCTGCAGCAAGCTGCAGGTGTGTGCTTGCCTGTGCAGGTCTGAGAGCACTGTGCTAAACATGCACTGAAGGTAGAATCATCTCAGTGAAGCAGCGTTTTGCAAGAAAACACCACTGCAGGGACAAACCTCCCACACTGAACTTACCTGGCACCTGCACTGAAATAATGCTGAGCACTCACTGCCGTATCCATGCATTCTGTATGGTGGAGAAGTAGGACATTAGGATCTCAGGCTTTAAAGAACGTGAGTTAATAGGAAAGTCCCAACTGACTGCTTAGGCTGTACTCCTAGGTATTCCAGAGGAAAATATTTTTTTAATACGGCTGGAGGTGTAAATAAACAAGTAAATCTGCTACATTGCCTAATTGAATTCTGTAGGTAACATGCAGTTAACTCAAGGAAGAAGTATAATGTATGCAGTGATATTTTTATGCAAAAAAGCCCCAAACCATTTTCCTCACATATCTGAGGTTTCTTTCTACATTATATAAAATATTCTTCTTTCCAATACTCTCACTTGTTTTGATTTTAAAAAATGTAGTTCACCCAAACAAAGTGTGCTAAACTCATGTATGTACATATAGCTGTGCGACATAGTCTTGAGTACGCCACCTGCAATGCAACCCCTCCCAACATGCTTCCCAGCTTAAGCCATAGCCTCTTTCATCTCCTTTGACTGCCGTCATTCTTCATGTTGGTTCCAAGAGTCATCCTGCCAGCTGTCCCACTGCTGCATGCATTTGTGAGGCTGACAAGCAACCGAACTGTTGCACATTTTATGAATGAGCATAAACTTAGACTTGATGGCACTTGCAAAAGAATTCAAAGGGCAGGGAAGCTCTGACATGTCTTTGAAAGTGCAGCAAAGTAATCTTCCCTACCTGTAATCCCATCAGCCAAATCCAATCAAACTAGAACTATAAAACAACACACAACTAAAATAAATATTCCATGGCTCACATAGCTATATTTATCTACTTTAAGTTCAAAAACATGCTTTAATGTAAGTTGATTTTTTAATTTACATTTTCAAGACATATTTTTGGATAGTCCAGAATTATCAAACAGTAATTTAGAAAAATACTAAAGGGAGGATATATTAATGGTTTTCAGGTTAACGACGTCTTTTGTTTATTGGGCTGTGTCAGACTGCTGCTAGGATTTTGACCTGCACCAGTTGAACACATCCTTCATACTAAGGACCAGACTCCCAGCCCACCATTGCTTCTGTTAATACTGACTGGTAAAAGGGTTTGTTCAAGATCATGATGGGCAACATAAGGACGTGAGTGTTTCAACCAAGGTATATATCACCCAAAATAACAAGAAGCAAAGAAAACTTTCAAAATTCCTGTACTGGCCTCGGTTTATACTGTATAGTATAGACACAGGGCTTCCATTTCACAAGGATAATGAGGAATACAGTTTGATTAATTTTTCATCAGCATTCACTTTTTGAAAATGCAAACTGACTTTTTAAATATATGTAAACTGTCATGTGTGTATATATATAAACTGTCATGTCTTCATTTCCCTTTTATCTTCATTCTTAGCCTTCTTAACAGTATAAGAAATCTAAGGAGTTTCTATTTTAAAATTAAAATGGGGTGTCTTAGAAGGTAAGAACCTATGAAGTTTACTTGACTAAGATGTATTTGTATGAGCCTTTATTAGGTGCTAATGACACACATCAGTAGAAGCATCTAAATACCTTTGATACACCTATTAAATATCTTTAAAGTATTGAGCATGGATCTCATTAGAATAAGTGACACCATTCAGTAGTTAATTGTCTGTTACTGTGTGCATTCTTAGGTTAGGGTTATTCAGACAATTAGGTTTTAGCACAAACTTTTCACCAGGCTCAATAACAGGCCTGTCAATTTGTAATGTCGTTCAGTTCTTTCTCCTCTTGTTCTGAATATTTCTTGGCTGTAAAGGAAAACTTTACTAATACTGTCAGTCTTTCTAGCTGTGGCTGAATTTCCTTATATATGCCTGAATCTCTAACACCAGTAACATCTCCCTTGTCATAAGATCATCATGATTTTCATTTAAAGCATGCATCAATAACAATTAAAAGACTTGTAATTGATTTTTCTCAATATTCACCTCGAGAGACTATGAAATCTCCATTGTTTTGGCAATTCTTTGGTTTTGAGAATGTCATAATAGTTGATAGTATAAATAAAAGAGCTGATTTACTATCCTGTGGGTCTTCTGAGATCAGTTACACGTGTCTCACAAAAAAGTCTATCCACCTGTGGTGGAATGAAGCTTTGGACTGTGACTTGCAGCTATATGACATGATGCTTTTTCAAGTCATCAGCCTTGAGTGTAGTTTAAAAAAAGAGTAGCTTCTTATGATAATTCTTTAAAAAAATTCCTGTAGTCTTTCACTCTTAATCTCATATCCAAAAACTTCACTGCCTTTTAATCAGTTGTTTCCTCTGTATTTAATAAGCAGAAGAACTAAATAGAACATTTGCACTGAACTCTAAAACGTATGGGTTACAGAATAAGCTATTCACTTCCACTGAAGGGATACATGGTTATTATGGTGCTGAGGAGAGGGGATAATAAGCCAGTAAAAGGAAAAAGGAAAGATGATATTTCCCCTTGGAGGCTAAAGTTGGTCAAGTTTAAATTTGCAAGCAAATGCGCAAGGTTCTCTTCACTGATCCCCTCTGGAGTAGCACTGCAGCTTTCTATTTTGTCATGTCAGAAAAGACGTTAGGAAGACTTGCCTGAGTACAATGCATGTATCCTTTCAGATAGTCCTTCTATCTGTCATTTCAGTTAGAGTTTGGATGGCTGACTTTTGATTGTTACACAGGCCTGATATACACTTGCAAGAACTACACAAATAGCCCTCATTCTGCTGTGTAGCAATTGTCAGCTACATGTCTGATATAGGCTGGTGGGATTCTTGAAGTCAGCAGGCTCATTTCTTTTCTGAGACAGCAAAGAGCTCATTAGGAGTTTTGTAAACCACTGTTACAAGTTTTAACTCCCCCCAGTCATGACTAATAATGCAATCTGATTATTACTCTGACATAGCTTTCTGCTGCTGGAGTGAGTCTGGTTTCATAGGCCCCAGGCAATGTGGGATGACATCTGATATGATACAGCGAGTCCAGACTACGTGATGCTGCAGCTCAACTTACTGGGTGATCTCTGGAGTAGGACACCTGTGGCATCTACACTGGAAGCTATTCATCCATCTTTTCACCTGGTGGTAGCGAGCTGGGATAATAGCTAAATCTGTGAAAAGAATTAGTGAGGACATTATGGAAGACAGAGTGAAGAGGCCCGGGGCCTGAGTCTAGACATCTTGGGACTCATTCTGCTAAGGGGAAAAGAACACTTTTCAGCTTTGCGGTATTCGTATATGATATATTACAGATTAAAGAAAAAGGTCAGTTTTTTTTAAGATAGCTGAAAGCACCAATAAATTTTCTGAGATGCAGATAGATCCCAAACCAAAACAGAGTTAGGTGTTCAGATGTCAGCGGAGTTGCAGAGTTTCACCTAAAATTTGCATGTTGTTGGAGATAATAAGAGGTCAGATAATAATTCCCTCTAGCCTGCCAGGCAGGCTGGAAAACAGCATGTGCTCCTACTGTCCCTCCCCATAGTCATTCCCTTTTGCAGTAAAAAACATTTTGGCATCCTGTAGGAGGCAATCTCACTGTGAACATTCAACATAACCAAGGAATTTATAGTCTCATTGTACAGTTCCCCAAAACCTGCAGGATCTCTCTCTGTTCATATCCACAAACTATTTGACCTTTTGACTTATTAAAAATGTCTAAACAGTTCTCATATATTTAGGACTATTTGAGGTATTTAGATGGAAGAACAACAGAGCAAAGTATTAGTCTAATATTTCTGAATGAACAAGATCTCATTTGATAGGAACATCATTAATTCACATGACTAATTTTAGTAACACTGCATAATGCAGGAATAATTAATACAATGTAGTTGTATAGAATTCTGAGAAAAGTAATACAGTAACTTTATGTTTGGAAAGCATTGTCCATGGAAAATTCAGGCAGAATTCTGCATTCTGGCTGTAAAGCTGTTGTGTGTGTTTCAAGGTTCTTACTGTTCAGAGCCTTGATAGGAAAACTACGCCAGAACAGTAATACAGTAACAGGAGACATTGCAGCAGTATCACTGCTTTTCATGCCTTCTTAGGTTTGCATTAATGCTTTGAGTCCATTGTGGATGCAATTGTTTACCCAGTTAAAAAACCATGCCCTCAAATTCGTGTTCTAAGACACATTTGCCCATATATTTAGTGAATGGCTGCTTGATGAGTGGCTCAGTAATTTTAAATAAGTTGGTGAAGGGGATTGCAGGTGTGGAGAAGACTGCAAGAGAAAATAGCCTAAGAGAAGAGAAAAAATAAGTACTTGATAGTGAGATGGTGAGAGGTGCATGCCCCCCCAAAAAGCGTAGTTTCAAATATATTTCCACTTGGATGGGTGCTCCTAGTGAGTACAGCTGGACAGCTGTTCGTATTGCTTTTTTTTGCTCTGACACAGCAGGGGCTTGTAATTGCCTTCTCTTGTCCAAACTTGCCTTTGCTTCTTGCATATTTGTGCTGGTTTCGGCTGAGGCAGAGTTATTTTTCTTCACAGTAGCTACTATGGGGCTGTGGTTTGGATTTGTGCTGGCAACAGTGTTGATCATACTGGCATTTTAGTTATTGCCAAGCAGTGCTTGCACAGAGCAAAGGCCTTTTCTGCTCCCCAACCTGCCAGTGAGGAGGCTGGGAGGGGCACAAGGAGTTGGAAGGGGACACAGCCAGGACAGCTGACCCCAACTGACCCAAGGGATATCCTATGCGATAGGACATCATGCTCAGTATATAAAGCTGGGGGAAGAAGGAGTAAGGGGGGATGTTGGGAATGAGAGTGTTTTGTCTTCCCAAGTCACCTTTAATGCTTGAGTGCTGGAGCCCTGCTTTCCTGGAGATGGCTGAACACCTGCCCGGCCATGGGAAGTGGTGAATCAATTTCTTTTTCAGCTTTGCTTGTGTGCACATCTGTAGCTTTCCCTATTAAACTGTCTTTACCTCAACCCATGAGTTTTCTCACTGTTACTCTTCTGATTCTCTCCCTCATTCCACTGGAGAAGGGAGGGAGTGAGCGAGCGACTGTGTGGGGCTTAGTTGATAGCTTAGTTGACAGCTTAGTTTACCAGGAAAATATTGCGCTAAAATAAGCCAGTGGGTAGGTTTCTGCAAGGAAATGCCACAGGACAGAGGACCCTGATGTTGAGTTGGAAGAAGCGGGTGTACTGATGAGGTATCCAAAACTTTGGTTAATCCAGTGCCATTTTGTTGAAGGTAACTTGCTTTCTAGAGGTCATATGAGCAAGAATGATGAATATTGTGAGTGTTGCTACTTGCTTTGCAAGTTAAAAACTTGGACACAGTTAACAAGGTTATTCATATCATCTGCAGCTTTTTTAGCATTAATTATTTTCATTAAAAATAATTCCATTATAATAAATAGATTTTTCAGTAAAACACTAGTTTCAGTGGAAAAATACTTGTTATATTTGTAATTTTTTTTCCCCCAATACTAATTTGAATTGAAGCACTGAAAAGTTCTTTTGTTC
The DNA here is from genome assembly GCF_000696875.1 of Nestor notabilis. NCBI lineage: Eukaryota > Metazoa > Chordata > Aves > Psittaciformes > Psittacidae > Nestor > Nestor notabilis. Next base: position 120 of record NW_009920590.1, on the reverse strand, counting down.
TGGTGGGGAATTTTGCCACATACTTCTTTTTCCTATCGGAAAAAAGGTAGTACCAGAGCTGTTTCAAAACATCCCACTGTTTCCATCTCACTGAAATGATAGGTATTTTAAGTTTTTGTC
>NW_009920589.1:22931-28912 GCF_000696875.1 Nestor notabilis | reverse complement strand
GATATACCCTGAGGGTCTTATCCTGAAGCTCTATCATGTCTCCCACTTAGCTGAGAAAAAAAGGTGCTTCTTGCTATGTATTTGTCTGCGTTTCTGCCATGCTGTGTCCCATTCCTTCTTTAACTGTGCCTTGATTAAGTATTTGATCCCCATGGATCAGCTATTGCTATTTTAGCAAGCGCCCTGTGTTTAGAAGTCCCGTACGCAGCATAGTAACTGCCTGTGTGTTCCCCTTGTCCTTATTTTAGAGTATTGATTTCTTGGGTCTTCTTTTTCCAATTGGGTTTATGGTACTGGCTCTTTCTGTAGTAATTGTGCATAAAAGCAAAAATACAACCTTTTCTTAGCAGTGCTGAAAAAAAAGAAATGTGCACAGAAGTAGGAGTTTTCATTTCCCTTTTAAATCAGAAAAATGTGTATTTGCAATGAGCTTTTTCATATTTGCAATGAGGTTTTTCATGACCCGGTACCTGGGACTTCAAACAAATGCAAAGCAGAGCTCTATTTTCTAGTTTCTTACCATAGAGCTGCTGCATGGGGTTGCTCAAACACCGCTTTTGTTGTGCAAAGTCATGTGTATAATTGCACAGACTATCAGGAAGTCAATGCGTTTTCATCCATTCCTTAAAGGTGGCAGGTCCTGCAGACTGAGGGTGCCAAGGAGAAATCTCTTCACATCCTAAAAGTCCCTTATTTCAGCTCGTTTCCCCTCCTCTTGATTTTAAGTGCATGAAGGTTAGCGAAGAGTGAATAATTCATTGCAATTTGGTGCTTTTTGTTTGGTTGATTGGATGGGTTTTTTCTGTCTTAGTTTAAAAATAAATGCCATAGCTGGAAATTCACATACAAACCAGAAAGAGTTGGCATCTCCATGCCCAGGGAATGCCTTAGCATGAATGGCCATTGCTCCCTTTAATCTGGTTATAAGAGCTCGTTTTTCACTTTACAATGCCATATAAATGTCTGCTTGGGTGACTTTCTCCTCCATGTGCTAAAAAAGCAACAAAAATCTGGAGAGCTGTGTCAAGCCTCACTTCCATAAATGACTCAGGATGAGAGTTGTCTGGGGACCCTTTATGTTTGGATATAAATAAAACCAGAAGGAGACAAACTGCTGGGGGAAAAGTGAATTGTTGATTTGTATAAAAATATGTTTGATTTGAAACACTTGATAGTTTGTTTGTTCCCACGCTGCTTACAGAGCAAACAGTTATTCCAAATGGAGATAGATACAAAATGGCTCAAGTTATGCTCACCAACAGATTCGAGTGCTATGTTCATCCTCTTCTGAAAAACAGCAATATGAATGGTGTGCTTTGCTCTTCCAAGAGTTCATTGCAGACCAGGCTGGAGTTGTTAGGCTTTGGATTTCATTTCCCAGTGTGCCAGTGGTTATTTAAATGGAGCTCAGTGTTGTGTTTGTCTCTCTCTTGATGCAGAAATATCTTCAAAATCAAGAAGACCAGTGCAGAAAAAAGCAAGAAGATGGGAAAAGAAGAGAAGTTTTTTAGAGAAATGTTTATGGTATGTGTCTCTTTAGAGAACTAGTTGTGTCAGAGGAGGAAAGAGCTACACCTCATGTTTAAAAGATGCATGGTGGAAAGTTGGCCCATAGCTATGCTAGGAGAGATGTCTCACTGACTGGTCACTTTCTCCCCTAATCTGGGATCTTCATCAGGAATGTTGCTGGGGTTTTCTCCCCCTCTTCAGCCCCAAACAAAGCCTCACAACCCATCCTGAAAACTCTCCTCTCCACCCCTCCCTACTGCCCTTAAAGACATTGCACTGGGTGTAGAGTAACTCGTGGTTACTGTACACTTTCTGTTCTGCAGTATGATAAGGAGATCAATGTCATCAGCACAGCCACTGCCGAGTGCTCTGTCCCCAGTCAGAGGAGAGTTGATCTCCCGGTCACAGCTGGAGAACAGCTGGACGTTATCGATGTCACGGAGGGCAATGCAGTGATTTGCCGCAATTCGGAGGGCAGATGTAAGTTCCTAAGATGTGAGTCTCTGGCACGGGTGGTCATTGCAATCCTGTTTTAAGGGGCAAATCAGCTTCACAAGCAGCAGGACGGTCTTTGTGCTTAGCCACTAGGACTTTATTTGCTCAGGAGTTTACTAATTTACTTCTTTTTCTCCCCTCCTCTCTCAGATGGGTATGTTCTAGTGGAGCACTTGAACTTCAGGTAAACTCAGATTTTATTTATTATGATGCATATTTTCTTCTCCTTCCTGTGTATAGATAGCTGAGAGCTGGAAAAATGTACTTAAAACTTCTGAAGGCAGTGGAAGGTTAATGTAAACAGCCAGTATTAAATATTAAATAAGTATTTCCAGTTTTAGGCTGCTGTTTTGCTGTTATACAGGTTTCCAGCCCAACTGCAGCTAAAAAAAACCCCCATCCAGTCATGACTTTTTTAAATTGGAGATTCTTGACTTGCCTTCAGATATGCCATATTAATCCACATCTGCTGCGAACATGGGCCACTTGGTGTGCATTGCCTTGCCAAAACACACCCTTAAATTCCTTGCTGCAATATCATTTCCTTGCATGCTCATACATAATTGATACAAATGAACCTCCTGTATTGCCCAGGTGCCCACTGCTGTGAAACCTTCTGTGTTTTTTGAGACAGGTATTGCTAACTGAGAGCTGCTCTCCCCAGAGCATCCCTGAAGGTCTCTCTCTGGTTCCTACATCCATGAGATCCCACGTTGATCAGCTGTGGAGTAATGATGCAAATGTAAATAAAACTTTATTTTGTACACTTTTACACTGTTTAACATGCAAGAGATTTTCCCTTTTTGTCTGTTATTTAGAGCATGTCTTCACTGATTATCTCAACATTAGTTATTTTCGGTAGGTCCCACTCTTTTGGAGTACCTTGTTGGTTAGCTCTGAAATAGCCATAACATTTCTACATTTGCAGTTTAGTTGCTCCATCTCATTACTGTCTGGTTTAGGTGCTAGAATTACAAGATTTCCCCCAAAGATTTGCTTTTCAACAAACAAACCATATGAATTTGAACTGGCTTTGGTCTTGACAAAAGTATTGAGACAAGAAGTACGTACCACGCCACTCTTGCTGTGCTAAATATACAGAATGGAGGAAAACTTGGCTCATTTCTTTCCAAAAAACATGAAAAAGAGTAAATAAAACATTCAGTCCAAATTTACTTTATTTTTATAAGCTAACTTTGGCATCCCAGATATGTAAAGGCTGACTTCTGGCTCCCACCGACTCACAGCAGCAGGCAGTCACCCAACAGTTGCCCCTGTGTTTGGGCTCTTCTCTGCTGTGGGGCTGGAGGATGATTGCTTATTTAAAGTAAAATGCTCCTAAATGTAGGAACAGAAATATAAATTGCTAATGGCTTGTCCTTGGTGTATCCAGTGGGTACCTTCTCTAAAGCAGGAGAACATGGATAGGGGTTTTTAGATGACTTTGGAAGAAACAAACCCCCTAAATATGACTTTAGTGTACAGCTTTTGCCCCTCCTTAGCACATTTTAAGAGCCCATATCAGTTTGCTCATAAATATCCTAAAAACGTAGCTGGTTTAATTAGAAATTATTAAATGTTCCAGGCTTAAGGAAACACAGCAAAATAAAAGCGCTGTTTGCCATACGGCCATTTCAAAGCTGGCATAGAAGACATCAGAAAAAACCCAGAGCAAATATTGAACATTTACTTTTAAGTCTATACAGGCATTCTTATTTATTTTACCATGTGGTTACTATTAAGTGCATTGGCCTGCATCCATCCTTGCAATAAGAAAATAAATAAAGCAAGGCCCTGTAAGCATGCGCAGCTTTGCAGCCTTGCCAGCCCAAATATTTAGACTTCTCTAGAGGAGATGGAGAGTTCAGGGAGCTGAAGTGCGTGTTTGGCTTCAGAGCAGGCTGGGACGTGCTCTATGTCCTTCACCTTTGTGGGTAGCTGTACTGATGGAAGTTGTGGAGACGGTTTACCTGGGAGGTGGGGCTTCTTTCCATGGCACGTTTAGGATTGATCCTGTGAAGAAAACGCCTCGCTTCCTTGACTCCTTCATCATCCTCCTCCCCATCCAGCCCTAGCTCACAGCTCCTGAAGTCTTATTAATCACATGCTCTGTAAGTACTACAGGCAAATCTTGTATTGGCCACATGTGCAAGTTCTTTTTTGTCTCCTAAGGAAATTACTTAAGATTTTCCTTAAAAAAAAAAATAATTAAAGAAAGAGATATCTCCCCATATATCCTGTGATGTACGTGATCGGGCCCTGCTCCTGCTGCAATTACACACAGTCCTTGTGAGGTTGCAACCCAACTCAATGCAAAACACAGACCTCTGCGCTGGCGCTGGCAGCTGACTCAATGTGAGGATGCTTTGCAACGCATGTCAAACTCCTCTTTTCCTTCATGGACAGAGTCCAGTGCTCGTACAGAAGGAAAGTGCTTGGTATGGGATGACTCAAGACAATACAAAACTGCTTTACATATAGCAACTTCGATTTCCTCAATTAAAACATAAGATGGCTATATTAAGATTATAAGATACCAGTCAGGAAATTAAACTCTTCCTTTTTTTCTTTTATAGCTTGCTGGTACATCCTAAATACATCAAAACTTAAAATAATTCTCATATGAATTTAAGACCCTGTTCCTCTGTGTTTCTTCTCAAAATGGAAATCATCATGATAACAGTTGTGACATGCTGAATCTGGGGGAGAACTGGTTTCTTACAAGCCAATTCTGTACCACATACATTGTGTAAAAAGGAGTGGATAGGGATGGAACTGGAACACTCACTAGAAATCCTGTGCTTTACATCCCACTGCATCACAGGCATATATTAAATAAGTCCCCAACTCTCCCCCACAAGCATCTTTCCTGCAATGAAAGGTTATTTTTGCACGGTACCTTTAAAATCCTTCTCTCGTAAGGAGTCGAGATTGGAGTCAGCACAGGTCCATCAGCTCTGCTGGATGCACATTGATACAGGAGAAAACCTTTGGGCCTGGCTCCTGGTGTGTATTTTGGTTGGGGAAGCTGTTTAAGTTATTCATGTGTATATTTTAATTCCCCTTCCGGCCCCTTTACCCCTCCCAAGCCCTGGGGGTATCCACGGTCCCACAGCTCAGATGTGCCAGGAGCATCTCCAGAGGGAAACTCTACCAGCCAAGCCAAAAAGGGGCTGTACAATAAGTAAGTTTTAAGGATTTGTTGCTTTTGCCTCTTTCATCTCCGAGTTTATTAAAGTGCAAATGTCAGTCATGGAGACAGCTATCACATGCAGTGCAGTACACCAAGAAACACTTTCCACACCATAAATGGGAGGTAAAAGGCTTCGTTGTGATTATCTAATGCACAGTTACTTGCACAAAGGGCAAAACTGAACCTGGGCTCTGTGCCCTTCCACAAAAGCTCACCCCAGAAAGTACTAAAACAATTCATTTGAAACCAAAACCTTCCCCAGTCCATCAGCTGACAACATAGAAAATACCAAGAAGGATGAAGTGTTTATAGAGCTCAGAATTTTTTGTGCACTTCATATTAAAGATATGTTTGAAGGGATACTTAGAGCTTTTTAAAGTAAGTTCAGTATTTTAACCAAAAAATAACCATAAGTACATAATATAAATCATAAATACTCCCTATAGTACAAACCAAAAGTTGCAATGGACTAGTCTGGTTCACCTCTCTCTTAGAGCTGAGGTTTGTCTGCCCAAAGATGCTGGACCATGGACACTACAGTTATCCTGGGATTCAGTTTTGCTTTGTGCTCTGAAATTGAAAACCAAACAAACCCCACAAATGCATTGAGGTACAAAACACGTGAATATAACATGATACAGAACACATGAACATGCTTTCAGCAACAAGAATAAATAGTACCACGTCTACAGTATCTACTTCACAGCTTTGTGAGATGAGGATAAATAAACTATTTCAAAACTTGAAATAAAAAAAGAGATGAGTCTTACAAATAAACTGATTT
>NW_009920589.1:17925-22900 GCF_000696875.1 Nestor notabilis | reverse complement strand
CAGGAATTCCAAGGCTTTTGTTGAAACCAGTTTTTCTAACACCAAAAGTGTGCTCATACATTGCAGCTAGAGCTCTGATTTACTCTCCAGTTCTCCTAATTCTGATGATCAAAATGATCAAAGATATGTGCATCGAATACACGTAATACCAGGTTTGCTCTCTGCAAAAGTCTGTGTTTCATTAATAGCTATAACGTGGGAATTCTGAAAACCAGTTCATCTCTCAGGCATGGGAGTTAAGTACCTCTGTGTCCAAGAGGCAGGCTGGAAATTCAGAATTACAGGAAGCTGTTGCTTTTCTTACAAATGAATGATTAAAAGGAATATCAAAGGAAGCCAAAGGAAAGCACTAAATGGAAAGCCCAAAGTAAGATCTTAAGAAAGGTGACTCTAGTAGGTACATCATACACCTGAAACAAAAACAGATCCTAAAACTTGCCTGTAAAATACTGCAGGAGCTGGAACAAGGATTTGTTTGGCTCATCCAAAGGGATGGATGTGTGATTCTTCTTCCCCCTCTCAGCTATTAAAAGAGTGGAGCCAAATAACTGCATAAGGTACTTCAAGTATTTAGAAACATGGCCTGCATGTCTCACCACTGAGATTCTGCATAAGATGTGGGAATCTGTGCACCTCGTGAAATAAAGCTGCGACTTCCAGCAGTCCTAATGTATGTTGAAGGCACCATTTCTCATCCTGCATATAGGTCTCTCTCTTCCTTCTCTATTGGGCGCACACAAGATGACTGATGGTAAAGAGCAGTAAAATGAAAAGGAGTAGACAGAATGGTTATTTTGTTCAAACTTCATCTATTCCAATACGAATGGCATCATAACCAGACAAAAAATGTATATACAACAGATACCAACCACTTACTTAGGTTTTTACAACACTGCCCATATACACCCCTGTGCTTGTACACACCTTAAGAAATGCTGAATTGGACACACACGCTGAAGACACATTTCTGACCTGTTAAGAGTTAAAAAACATATCGCACTGCCTTTGCCTGCTCTGCTTTGACTCCTGAAATTAAAAGTGCCCTGAATCCCATCGGCACCAGGGCTTTGGCCAGGGAGGGTAGAAGGGCAGGGTGCTCGTGGCTCCTGAAACCACCTCTCCTTCCTTCCCCAGACAAGGCTGTGTTGGGTCTGATGGGGTCAGCTAAGCTACTCATGGGCTTTACCTAGAAGAGGGTGTAAAAATACCATCCCGTTTCCTCAGGTCCTCTTCCATGCTGGGATTAGTGCTTGCAATGGCAGGCGACCCGGGCACACACCTACACTGCTGGGCAAATAAAACTGACAGGCCAGTGACAGGGATGCTACCCACATTTTTAAATATATATATATATACCTATTACATATGCATACATATATATGTTTTCCAACTAATACAATACAAGCTATTCTGAATTAACTCATCCAAGAGCTGGAGGTTAATGCTGGAACCTATCCTGAACTCTAGATCCTTTGCATTTTGTCTCTCTCCCCTTTGGGCTGAAGCAAAGTTTGGGTGAGTTTGTGGCTTGCAAAGCACAGCTGTCCAGAGGCTTCTGAAGAATTGCACTTGGAGTAATTCAAGTTTCTGTAATTCAGATATGTCTACCCTGCTTTTCCCGATGTACATGCATGTACCACCATTAACTCGAAAACCAAACCTGACCACAGTGTAACAGTGTAAAAGTTAATCTTTTCCTCTAGAAAACATAACTGGAGGTCAGCAGCTTCCTTGCAGCTAGGAACCAGAAAATAGCCTATCTGAAGGTAAAATAAATAAAATATTAAAAGAGAAAAAAAAGAGTGAAACTTCTGAGAATATTTCAAAATGCAGCGTGGATTTGGGTAAGGCTGAAATGGACAGTTCAATCAACGTGTTCATCAAAGAGGTACTTCCATCAGTCCTACTCACTCCTCTGCCACTGCTGACATCAAACAGGAAAGTTGCTTCATCTCTCTGTGTGTCTCTCCATATGGAAAATTGAGCCATTCTTCTTCCCTTCTAGGCAGGACTGGTTTTTCAGATCCTTATATGAGTTTATGTTTGCATGGGTCTGAGAAGATGCCAAGTGCCACAAGGGCTTATTTTACCACCTAGAAATCCCACCCGCCTCCAGGAAGCAAATATTTCCTCCCAAGGACATTTGCTGCTGTTTAAAACTATTAGTTCTGCTGGGTAGGAAATCCCAGAGGACAAGTGTCATTTTAAGGCAAGACATCTGTACATCTACATGCTTCGGAACCACAGATTATATCTAATATAATATGCACCAGCCCCTTATCAACTGGATTACAGATGTTTCCAGAACAAGCAACTTGGCAAGATGCTCAGTTGCGACTGATGATTTAAAAACCCTTTTACATTCCAAATATATTCCATAGCAGGGGTATGGACACTCATAAGGTGTTTCCTGGATGGAAATTAATGTCTGTCCCTATGGCTGCTCAGCTGCCCTCTCCTGCTCCTTTCCAAACGGGCTTATCTCCAGCACCCAAAACCATTTAGGGCTGTTTGCTCAATGTTTGCTCATGTCTCAGCACTGATCTGAAAGCTCCTAAAGACCTGGGTGTGCTGCTCAGCTTTGGCTCTGGGGTGGGGTGTTTTATGCATGCAGAAGTCTAGATTCTCCATTCCCACCAGGTATGACCTGCTCACAGCAAAGCACTGGAGACATGCATCATCTGATAGCCACCAGGCACAGTACCAAAGCCATCCTCCACCCCAGAGTATTTACTTAATAATGATCATATAATAAAAAGATCATACAAAACCTAGGAGTACTACAAATATTTCCAGTATTTCTTTTAAAAACAAAAGTGTTCTGCTGCTGCGTTTATAATCCAGCCACTGCTGTGGTGGATTTAGCAGACAAGAACAGCAAAACTGTTTGGAAGCTTTCTACTTTGTGCGGCTTCTGGAAAAATTGGAGCTGTAAAGTCACATTTAGTGAGAATCCAAGCATAATCTGTAACAAAAGTAAGGCAATTTTGTGTTTCTTAAGAAAAGAAAAAGGGACTTCATGCTGAAAACGTCCATTTAACTGCCAGTAGATGGCAAAAATATCCCGTATTTGTCTTCATTACCTAAAATGATTAGTACAAAAGGCTTAATGTGTCGTTCCCTTCCTTGCTTCTCATAGAAACTTGCAGAAGGTATAAATTAAAGTGCAACTGTACAAAAAAAACCTGGTAAAACCCCTCAGTGGGTTATAAGAAACTATCAAAAAGATGGATTAGGTTTTTTTAAGTTGAATGAGCGCATACCTGGGACCAACAAAAGTTCTCCTTTGCTTTGTTTCTTAAAACAAAACCCAAAAAAGAGAAGAAAATAAACATGTGTGTGTGTGTTTGTCCCTGGATATTTTTGGCAAAGTTTTCATAAAGCATTTCTTCCTTGACTGATGAGACTATTATGTTTCTTTGAAATCAAGTAAATGGAATCAAATACCATAGCAAAGCCAAGCAGATGCCCACTAAATTAAGCCTAGGTAATCAAAAATAAGAATTCTTTTAAACAAAGAAGTCATACATGCATTAGAGCTTACCCTTGAATAACAAGAATTTAACCTTAAAAATCCCTGTAGTTTGTCTTAAAAAATAAAACCCTATCCTTCAGATAGCCAGTAGTAAAGAAAGAGTAGAACTCTGAATTCGGATATCCCTGCCTTATCAGTGGAGTGGTGATGGTCACAGTCCGGAGAGCAGCAGCGGGATGGGAGAGCCCTTCGGCATGAAAAGCAAGTCTCCAGCAGCATGAAGCGGTGAGCAGGGAGGTAGGGAAGGCAGATGTGGCAGCACTTCTAGGATGGTGACAACAGGTGAAAGCTTCCTATGGGAAAGGTGAGAGGTAAACGCTCCGGAGCTGCATGATGCTGCTGGATCTCATCTGGATCCCCTCCCTTGGGTGAAGCGTGGACAAAGCGCTGGGTTTTCAGGTGGGTCATTGGCATCCTGCCCTCCGTTAGTGGCTCATCAGAATCCTGCTTGGGATTCAGGCCCTGGAACTGGTGGTGTGGCAGGGGAGAGTGAGCGTGTTGGCTGGGCATGATGATTAAGGGCTGGTTAAAAGGCAAGCAGCCTTTGCATTTGAATGTGGTGAGCAGGTCAGTGACATCCAGAGCTCTCGTGAGAAGAAATAAAAGCATCTTCAGGGACATTCCTCTGCAAAGATTTGACACGTGGAGGCTTTTCCTTTGCAAATCCCACCTTCCCATCTTTAGCATGGGAAAAAAACCCAAGGGCATGGCATATTGCACAAGTGCAGAAGCATCTAAGCTGCTGCTAGTTTTAGGAGGAAAGCGTTACCAGAGGCTGGCACTCTGCTGGCTCCCAGGCGTGAATGCTGCTGAGCTGCTTCACTACCCCTCCACTCCATTTCTCATAGCTCCTGGCCAACCCCTCTGACCTGGCTCAGCCCATCCTGCCCCTGTTCTGCACAGCAAAGGGGATACAACATCAACCTCATCACATGCTACCTCTATCTCAGAAAGCTTGGCCATGGCTCAGTTAACTCAGGATGAACCAGGGGGGGTGGTGTTTTCCAAAACCTCAGTGATACATTTGCTTCTTTACAGCCATGCCAATATTTCCCATTTGGTTCACCAGGAAAAAAAGGATATTGTATACATTTCACCACGGCATCGTGAATGAAATGACGCTGTTCTTGATTTCCTCAGTGCCTTGTTAGAGGGGAGTATGTTCTGGGTCCAGAATTGGGTCTGTGCTGCAGTCTATGGAGTGGTGAGGGGCAGAGGAGGAGGAACGAAGCAGAAAGAAACAAGGAACGGACAAGTCAGACCAGATCCTCACAGTGCAATACCGTGTGCGGAGGGACCGGTGCCTCAGTGCCTTTCATCAGCGAGCCAGGGCCATGATGAGGCTGGCGCACATCTCGAAGAAGTCCATGGTGTGGCTGCCCAGGCGTGGTGTCACTGAGGGGATGCTGCCCACGAAGGAGCCGCTCAGGGACCCCCTCA
>NW_009920589.1:15197-17894 GCF_000696875.1 Nestor notabilis | reverse complement strand
GCGGCTGCAGCAGCACGGATGCTCAGCCTCGGCCGGTGCAAGCCAGCGGCAGAGCAGGAGCGCTGTGGTGTGGATGAGCCGGACCTCTGCTCCATCACATCATCTTCAGTATTTAAAAGAAAAAGAGGCATTAGTTTAGCATCTGCAATGCACATTTGGTATGGAACTAGTAACAGTAGTGGAGGCAAATGGATCAAAAGGGCTTTCGCTGACTTGAAACAGTTGCATAAGCATTTCAAAATACAAAGAACTATTATTATTATTTTAAGCTTCAAAACTGGCCATTTTCTGTGTTTTACATCTTTTATTGCACCATTTCCCACTTACCATCGATGCTTTTGAAGTCCAAGAGATAGCTGCGATTGTCAACCTGATAGAGCTGCAGGCTCATCTTCACATAATTGCCTGTCACCGGGTTCTTGCGGCGCACTCTGAGATGGTAGGAGTTCACTACCTGCAATGGGAAACACGCTTTCAGGAGTAAGACTCAAGGTAGAAAGAAGAACGTTTCTTTCCTTATGTTTTTCTAAGCACTTGCAAGACATTTTCTGAGAAAAACAGTTTCTAGAAAGAACAATGCCTACAAAAATAACTAAATGGCTTCATATCCTATTTGTTCCTATTCTAAGATGCTTTGTAGGGCTGTGATTCACCAGCTGCTGGCAGATGAAGCTGCCTTGACCCATCTGCCAGCCACCAAACTGATGTTTGCTCCTCCTTCACCAGCAACAATGACTATATAAGCCAAAAAGTCCACTCCATGGACCCACGTACGAGGACCTCGCCATGAAACCAGGGCAAGATGGGCAGCTGGGGAGAGCAACTTCTCCCATCAGCACAGCTAAATTCAGTGTTTGTGAATCAGCCTTGAGCTGTGGATTTTCTCTTGCTCCTTCCCACCTCACAATCTGCTGCACCTCATTTGCAATGAGATCTTTTCACTGTGCTATAATTACGAAGCAATTGCATGGATGGAAAAGCTATTTTGATGAAGAGTCACATCTGAAGTTATTCTTAGGGTGGGAAAGATTATTGTGAAACCTTCTCGTACAAAATAAGCTCCACTGCCTACATAAAGACATTGGGCTGACTTGGTTTGTGAAGCTGTACCAGAAATACAGCAGGTTTGTTCACTCTGTAAAACCACATAGCTAACAAATGTCTGACTGGCACACACATATGCATCTGAAGACAGTCCATCTCCTGGCTGGTGCAGTGAAATCAGGTTTCCGGGTGCTACTTGGCTTTAGATATGTAATATTATTAAAAATAATCAGGAGATAGGAAGCTTTGAAGAAGCAGCTCAGTGACATTCACACTGTACAACCCTTGGGAGCTGGAGCAAGGAGGGTATCTCCTCTGGTGATGAAGATTCCTGGGCTGAAATTCTCCTTACCTTGCTCCTGATGCTCACACGAGGCTCCTGCAAAAGGCCACGAGCCAGGAGAGCTCACCTCAGCAACTGTATTGAGATTCAGGGAATCAGGCTCAGCAGCAAATATTCAGGGCTAAGTCAGCGATTTATTAATCTGACTTTGAAAAAGATTGTGACTAAATGCTGCGTAGCTCTGAAGAAATATCTGAAGCAAGTACCGTCAACTAAAATGTCATCTGAGTTTAAATCAAGCTTCAAGAAGCTAAGCCCTAAACCAGGGAAGCAGTAAGTGTCTGAAATCACATCTGGCCCATGAGCACTGTTCCATCTCTGTCAAGGAAAATGCCACCACATCAATGCTCCTGCTCCCAATGCCCCTCCACCCCTCATCTGTGCATCTTTAAAGCAGATGCATATCGTGCCATTTCAGCACACATGACTGATAGGACCCAAGCAGAAATAAAGAGGGTTATTTGCTCAGGAGCACTTGAGACGACCTCGCAAGGAATTAGCCACTAAAATTAGAAATGTGACTGGCTCCTCTTATCCCTGCAGCTAAACGAGGCAGAATCATCTTTCCATCCAGAGCCTTAGAGCATTCAGAAAGTAAACTTTTATTTCACACCATAAATAAACACAACAGATACTGAAACACAGCTGGCATCTTAATTCAGTGTGTTTGTACTAACAAGAAAGAGCTGGTGTGATTGCAAGGTGGGAGGCATTTATTTGGTGAGGCTGTAAGCACACGTACTGACATCCCTGAGCAACTCAGCTCATAAGAAAATGACCCTTGAAGACCACCAAGAAGCAGCAGCACTCCCTACCTTCCACTCGAAGTCCAGCTGTTTCATAGCACGGTACACCTCGGCCATAATGTCATAGGGTTTGCTCTGGCTGCGGATTCCCAGGTGCCACTTGGCCTTTTTGACAGTCAGGGGTTTTGGCTTTGTGGTGTTGAGGGCATCCAAAGGACATCGCGCTTTGGGGCTGTCCGCTATCAACGGCGGCATCCGCTCGGGATGCGGCTTCACCCCAGGAGGAATGTGCAAGGCGCTGTCATCCATGAAGGAGCCAGTGGGAGGGCTGGAGGCAAGGTAGAACTCACTGGCTTGGTTCATGATCCTCCGGTTGTCGATGACGAGGTGGTAAGCCACCGCCAGCTGGTCCTGAGGGTCACCACTGTACAGGCTGTTCATCACCTCCGACTCCGTGCATTCAAACTTCTCACAAACTTCCCGAACTGCATCATCGTCAATGACGGTGGCGTCGTAAGAAGGGTCCTCTGGGAACAGGTAACTGGGCAGCTCCTCCTTAAACCA